>NW_027515475.1:0-242500 GCF_048772815.1 Callospermophilus lateralis
CTAATTCTATCCCTCACTTTATACTTTGCCTGATTTCGTAATGTTTCCATTGATATCTGCTTTTCTACATATTTTCCCCAGTTCAACATAGTGTCTGACTCTTCATATGTGCTGACATTTACATTCACTCTATAACCAAAAGTCTATTGCTAAAGAACTTTTGGTCCAAATCCTATACTCACTCGTCTTCCTAAACCTACCGACTATCTTCCTAATCCTACTGAATATCCCTTTTTGACTGGATGTTCTCTTCTAAATTCAATCATCCAATGTACAAGGTCCTATGCCATTGTATATCAAATTATCTGAGACATCTTTGCAGAACATAATTCAAAGCTAAGTATCCCAATCAAGGGCAAAACCCTTCTGGGCTTCAAAGCATACCTAGATTTCTTTTTTCAAACTTATATTTCACCTCTATATTCTTGTAAATATTGCAGGTTCCCAATCCCATTATTCATCGCACAGAATCATTCATCACCAAATCAAACCTGTTTTTAACCCCAGGTATACACTCTTCCCTCAATCATTTTACAGAAGAGCAGGGACAGAGGGGTTCTTACAATACAGGAAAGTTGGGGATCTTCCACCAGATGAGAACCTCAAATGTCCATGCACAAATGATACATGGAGAAGTTGTAGGCAGGTATGAAGCTCCTGAGAGAGCAAAAGTCATCTTCCATGGCAAACAACCTGGTCAGGATGAAGGGATGTGTCTGAATCTGCCTCTCTCTTCTTATTGTAGACAAGGTGGAACAATCCAGGCCTGAGTGGAGAGCTGTTCCCGGGTGCCAATGGTTGATATACATTCTACCTTATGAAAGTGTCACAGGAAGTAGGGGAAACCTCCATCTTATGGAACCCTTGGAAGCAACTGTTAGGACAAAGTGGTTGCCAAGGCAGTGACCTCATTCATTTCCAAAGAATGTGACATACCTCATTTCCTTGGTGATGGAACTCTCTGAACTTGGTATCCAAGAAGCCAGGCACCCAGAGGCAGTCCCAGTCCCAGGCCCAGTGGGCTCACTTGTTTGGATTTACCAAGGACAGAGTCAGTTTTCTTGGTACCTAATGATGTGAGGATGGCCAAATGCCAGGAGAGCTCTGAAGATGGACCTTTCCTGAGAAAACAGGTAGTGGCTAACCACTTTTTCCTGACATCTTCACAGAGTTGGTCAAGGAAACAAGATCTGAGAGAAGACAGGCCATTTCGGGGGAACATAGTATGGCCCACCAGTCAGAGGACACTCCGGATAGTCACAGACCTACTTGGGGGAAGGAGGTGCCTTTGTGGGAGTGGGTGTGTGTTTGTTGTTTTGTCTCATGTTCTGAGAATAGATTGAAAAGGCGGTTTGTTTGGTTTGGAGCAGACAGTTTCTAGTAAGTCATTTGACAAGGCGAGTGTTTCTGTTTATGTGTATCCCACTGTGTCCGTTGTTGTAGACATTAGAAAAGAGAATGCATTAATGGATGTGTCCTGTCTAGTATAAATCTTCCCATAATTCATCCTGCCCAACATATGAATGGACTGCAGCTTGTCTTATCGATGTGCAACACCTGCTATCTTTCTAAGTTGTTGTTTTCTTCCTGAATTCTGGCCACTCTCCAGAATAGGCTCAGGGATTTGTGTCCAAAATATGTACCACCTCCAAGCTCTGTGACATGGCCATGTACTGGATAGCTGAAGAGAATGGTGAGCATCTCAGAAAACTCAGATTTCTGTGTGACCAGGAAAGTCTCAGTGCAGAAACCCTGCTTTGGGCCTTTTGCTTACTTATTGTTGTGTTGCACTGAATGTAAGGAAGGTCTTTGCCTCAGGCCACCCCTTTGTGAAGCTTGAAGAAAACAGTTTTCAAATGGAAATGAATGGGCCTCACCTGTGGCTCTTTGTTTAATTGCTTTGGAAAGGGATGTGTCTTTATCAGCCTCTTGGACCTGTGTGTGGCTGTGACTTAGATTCTCAGCACCTGATGGATCTTAAGAATGATCCCATGTTAGCTTCCAAAACCAAAATGGCAAAAAAATATCATTCATTGTGGATGAAGTCTCTTGCCTTCCTCTGTTAGGTTCCTGCACTCCAACAAATGAGAATAGGGATTCTTTGGATCAAATGAGTTCTTAAAGCCCTGCAGAGGTGCTTGTGTTTTCGCATGACTCTAAATCACCTAAAGAATCCATACCTAAAATCAGTAGGCCTCAAATTGGAGAAACACAGAAGTATTAACGGCAGGCTTATTTGTTCACTCCTGGTTCACAGCAACGGTGTCCAGGCTACCCTGAATTTAGGCAAATGAGGGGCAAACGAGCTGATTTTGGACACTGTCTTGGGCTGCGTCCCTCATGGAAACCTCCAGCCAGAGGTTAAGATGATTGACTATATGGAATAAGGTGAGGGCCATGTGGGAGTGTTTTGGTTTTAATGTTGGTCATTTGTGTGGCATTGGAAAAAATGACTGGGTCCACGTGGGCTTGAACTCTGGTGTGATTCCCCTTAGACACTGGGTTTTGGAACTGAACTCAGAGAAGCATTGCCATGAATTTTGTTGGGATTTTAAGAGGCCACGCATGAAAGTCGCTCTTGGAAACTGAGACCTAGGCCCTGGGTAGATTTCCACTGAGGCCTGGGAATCTCAGCAAGGATATCACATGATTTTATTCTTAAAGAAATGGCAGCCATAATTGAGAGTCAAAACACACATGGACCTCACATTGTTGACCTCAATGGGCCTGGCCTAATGTGACGTTTTGTCCATTCTTTGGGAAGCCTTGCCTGTGACAGTTCTCCAGAGATTTCATTGAAATGAGCTTCCTAACCATTTAATGTTTGCCTAATGAATTGAAACCCACAGTGCCTCCAACTTCATGCTTGAAAAATGGCTAGATAAATACCATGAAATTTTTGAAATTCCTATGACCAGGTGGCACTGGAGAAACATTGGATGTCCTGTTGCTGATCATGAGTATACCAGACAGTGCCTTGATTTACTGAGTTTCATGAAAATGGTGTAGAACAGAGATGCCAGTAATTTGGAGCCTGCTGAGTAGTGGGTCTAGAGCAGTGGTGGGGAGGCGTTTGATAAAACATCCGTGGTAGGACCATGTGCATCTACCATTGGATTCCAAATGGCTTCTAACTGACATGGTGCTGCCAGCAGACCCTTATATGTAAAGGCATCTTGTTATATGGAGAGTTTTAAGAGGAAAATTAAGAATCAGGTTGATATGGACAAGGGGGCAATGGGGCAAGCTGTGAGAGATAGAAGCCTAGTTGGTGCATTCTCTTGCAGACCCTGACCCACCACACGTGACAGAACTCCCTCCAGCACTGTGTCCCAGTTTAGCTGCTAGTATTTCGTGAAACAAATACCAAACTCACAGTGCAGCAGCCTAAACACCACAAAAAGTGGAGGAGGACCAAATGGCTTCACAGTCCACATGGGGAGATGGGGAGACACTTAGTCCCCAGTGGCCTCAGTTTACCTATAAAGAGAGGATTCAGCACTGCTTCATCCTGTTCATTGGAAAATAAGAAACCATGTTCTCCAGGTCACATAGATGCAGACCCAGCTTTGATGGTCTCACTACAAAGGAAGCCAAATCTCATGAAAACAACATATATTTCAAGTGCGGAAGCTCAGAGGCAGTTTCTCAAAAAGTTTTTAGGCCAGCAGAGTTACATGTTTGTGGAGTGTTTACCATGTCCCTTACTTTTGGAAACTCCTAAACCACCTCCAAGGTTGTGAACTCCTGAGCATTTTCCATTCCAGATATGTATTCACTGATTGTGTAACTCTTCTCCTCTAATTGTGTCTTACTTGGGGTGAAGGTAATGTCAAGGCATTGTTTTGGATGAGAGCGGGAGGATATTTGTGCAGCATATATTTACATACACATTGGATTCATTTTCCAATGTTTCATTCGAAGTACTGAATCCCTGACACTAACCCATACCTAGTAGACTCAGACTATTCATCCTAATATAATGGGGAAAATTAACCCAACACAATAGAAATACAACCACTTCAGAGGAGACATGTTCTATAGTTGGACTTGACATTTGCATTATATAAGGTAGGGGTTATACATCTAGTCAAATTTTAATTGAAATATTCTCCATGTGTTTTTAAACTTAACAAATATGTGAATACTTGTTTCCAATTATTGTAGCCTATTCACACATGTATATTTATATGCATATATAGAATCCTACAAGGTATCACACGTACATTTTGGTAAGGTGGATGTCTTGGCAGATACAAATTGTGAGAAGTGTTCACTCCTCCTAAATGCTGTTGGAAATGAAAATTCAACCTATAAGAGAGCGTCCTAGAAGAACAACATTATACATAAACTCATGTTCAGTAACATAAATATTTTTGCATCTGTGGATGATATATATTTACTGATGAATTTCGATTGGCATTTATATTGGTACTTTTCAATGTCTGTGAGTGTTGTGTGTGTGTGTGTGTGTGTGTGTGTGTATAGATATAGATATAGATATACTCTCCAAAGTTTTCCAAATATGAAATATATGTGTCTAGTATACACTCTCTAAATTCATTCATGTTCATGTATGTGGATTTATAATCAACTTTTCAAAAGATTATAATCAGAAATATTCATCCACCTGAAATACATATTTGTTTCCTAGTACTGACTACTAACTTCAGTGAAGGGTACATACAAATCCTAATTATTCTACAGTATCTGACCCAGTCTAACATCAATGCAAGTAGACTCCTATGGGACATGATATGTAATTTGTCATTCATTTGTATTCGACACTGGTACATTATTGTTTCTTCAGATTTTGCACATCATAGGATATACATTTCATCCACAAGTTCACAAATTAATAGGCATTTGTTTCAACATTAATCACTTCTTGCTTCAGAACACATGTATTGTCAGGGTTTCTTGACTGGTCTTTTCATGAGACTTCTTTCCAAACACATTATTTTGAATTTCCATAATCATTTTGAAGCAAAACTCACACACTCTTCATGATAAACCAAAACACTAATATTTCCATTAGATATATAACTGGTTGGAATGAATGATTGTATATCAATATACAATTTCCTTTTATTTTTCAGATATCAGTTCAATTCATTATTTAAAGTTCAAAAAAGTTATATTATTTATTCACAGTATGGTCTATTCGTGGTTTCTCTCTATGTTCATAGAAACAGGGTACACCTATTTGTACCCCCGATTCTAATTTAACATCTTCAATATATTGCTCCCAGAAATGGTGAAAGAAATACTCATGTCACCTCATTATCACAGTAATATTCTGGACAAAAAATGGAAAGGTCACACTTATGATTGTACCAAAGCCTAAATGGAAAGTGAACATGGATTTCTAAAAACATCCATGTCCAGGTTGCCTAATGCTGTCAATTGTCAATCCTATTGGTGACTACATATTTGTTTTTTCCTAATTTATATATTGAAACTCAACCCTGTTGAAAATGTCTAATTCTATCCCTCACTTTATACTTTGCCTGATTTCGTAATGTTTCCATTGATATCTGCTTTTCTACATATTTTCCCCAGTTCAACATAGTGTCTGACTCTTCATATGTGCTGACATTTACATTCACTCTATAACCAAAAGTCTATTGCTAAAGAACTTTTGGTCCAAATCCTATACTCACTCGTCTTCCTAAACCTACCGACTATCTTCCTAATCCTACTGAATATCCCTTTTTGACTGGATGTTCTCTTCTAAATTCAATCATCCAATGTACAAGGTCCTATGCCATTGTATATCAAATTATCTGAGACATCTTTGCAGAACATAATTCAAAGCTAAGTATCCCAATCAAGGGCAAAACCCTTCTGGGCTTCAAAGCATACCTAGATTTCTTTTTTCAAACTTATATTTCACCTCTATATTCTTGTAAATATTGCAGGTTCCCAATCCCATTATTCATCGCACAGAATCATTCATCACCAAATCAAACCTGTTTTTAACCCCAGGTATACACTCTTCCCTCAATCATTTTACAGAAGAGCAGGGACAGAGGGGTTCTTACAATACAGGAAAGTTGGGGATCTTCCACCAGATGAGAACCTCAAATGTCCATGCACAAATGATACATGGAGAAGTTGTAGGCAGGTATGAAGCTCCTGAGAGAGCAAAAGTCATCTTCCATGGCAAACAACCTGGTCAGGATGAAGGGATGTGTCTGAATCTGCCTCTCTCTTCTTATTGTAGACAAGGTGGAACAATCCAGGCCTGAGTGGAGAGCTGTTCCCGGGTGCCAATGGTTGATATACATTCTACCTTATGAAAGTGTCACAGGAAGTAGGGGAAACCTCCATCTTATGGAACCCTTGGAAGCAACTGTTAGGACAAAGTGGTTGCCAAGGCAGTGACCTCATTCAGTTCCAAAGAATGTGACATACCTCATTTCCTTGGTGATGGAACTCTCTGAACTTGGTATCCAAGAAGCCAGGCACCCAGAGGCAGTCCCAGTCCCAGGCCCAGTGGGCTCACTTGTTTGGATTTACCAAGGACAGAGTCAGTTTTCTTGGTACCTAATGATGTGAGGATGGCCAAATGCCAGGAGAGCTCTGAAGATGGACCTTTCCTGAGAAAACAGGTAGTGGCTAACCACTTTTTCCTGACATCTTCACAGAGTTGGTCAAGGAAACAAGATCTGAGAGAAGACAGGCCATTTCGGGGGAACATAGTATGGCCCACCAGTCAGAGGACACTCCGGATAGTCACAGACCTACTTGGGGGAAGGAGGTGCCTTTGTGGGAGTGGGTGTGTGTTTGTTGTTTTGTCTCATGTTCTGAGAATAGATCGAAAAGGCGGTTTGTTTGGTTTGGAGCAGACAGTTTCTAGTAAGTCATTTGACAAGGCGAGTGTTTCTGTTTATGTGTATCCCACTGTGTCCGTTGTTGTAGACATTAGAAAAGAGAATGCATTAATGGATGTGTCCTGTCTAGTATAAATCTTCCCATAATTCATCCTGCCCAACATATGAATGGACTGCAGCTTGTCTTATGGATGTGCAACACCTGCTATCTTTCTAAGTTGTTGTTTTCTTCCTGAATTCTGGCCACTCTCCAGAATAGGCTCAGGGATTTGTGTCCAAAATATGTACCACCTCCAAGCTCTGTGACATGGCCATGTACTGGATAGCTGAAGAGAATGGCGAGCATCTCAGAAAACTCAGATTTCTGTGTGACCAGGAAAGTCTCAGTGCAGAAACCCTGCTTTGGGCCTTTTGCTTACTTATTGTTGTGTTGCACTGAATGTCAGGAAGGTCTTTGCCTCAGGCCACCCCTTTGTGAAGCTTGAAGAAAACAGTTTTCAAATGGAAATGAATGGGCCTCACCTGTGGCTCTTTGTTTAATTGCTTTGGAAAGGGATGTGTCTTTATCAGCCTCTTGGACCTGTGTGTGGCTGTGACTTAGATTCTCAGCACCTGATGGATCTTAAGAATGATCCCATGTTAGCTTCCAAAACCAAAATGGCAAAAAAATATCATTCATTGTTAATGAAGTCTCTTGCCTTCCTCTGTTAGGTTCCTGCACTCCAACAAATGAGAATAGGGATTCTTTGGATCAAATGAGTTCTTAAAGCCCTGCAGAGGTGCTTGTGATTTCGCATGACTCTAAATCACCTAAAGAATCCATACCTAAAATCAGTAGGCCTCAAATTGGAGAAACACAGAAGTATTAACGGCAGGCTTATTTGTTCACTCCTGGTTCACAGCAACGGTGTCCAGGCTACCCTGAATTTAGGCAAATGAGGGGCAAACGAGCTGATTTTGGACACTGTCTTGGGCTGCGTCCCTCATGGAAACCTCCAGCCAGAGGTTAAGATGATTGACTATATGGAATAAGGTGAGGGCCATGTGGGAGTGTTTTGGTTTTAATGTTGGTCATTTGTGTGGCATTGGAAAAAATGACTGGGTCCACGTGGGCTTGAACTCTGGTGTGATTCCCCTTAGACACTGGGTTTTGGAACTGAACTCAGAGAAGCATTGCCATGAATTTTGTTGGGATTTTAAGAGGCCACGCATGAAAGTCGCTCTTGGAAACTGAGACCTAGGCCCCGGGTAGATTTCCACTGAGGCCTGGGAATCTCAGCAAGGATATTACATGATTTTATTCTTAAAGAAATGGCAGCCATAATTGAGAGTCAAAACACACATGGACCTCACATTGTTGACCTCAATGGGCCTGGCCTAATGTGACGTTTTGTCCATTCTTTGGGAAGCCTTGCCTGTGACAGTTCTCCAGAGATTTCATTGAAATGAGCTTCCTAACCATTTAATGTTTGCCTAATGAATTGAAACCCACAGTGCCTCCAACTTCATGCTTGAAAAATGGCTAGATAAATACCATGAAATTTTTGAAATTCCTATGACCAGGTGGCACTGGAGAAACATTGGATGTCCTGTTGCTGATCATGAGTATACCAGACAGTGCCTTGATTTACTGAGTTTCATGAAAATGGTGTAGAACAGAGATGCCAGTAATTTGGAGCCTGCTGAGTAGTGGGTCTAGAGCAGTGGTGGGGAGGCGTTTGATAAAACATCCGTGGTAGGACCATGTGCATCTACCATTGGATTCCAAATGGCTTGTAACTGACATGGTGCTGCCAGCAGACCCTTATATGTAAAGGCATCTTGTTATATGGAGAGTTTTAAGAGGAAAATTAAGAATCAGGTTGATATGGACAAGGGGGCAATGGGGCAAGCTGTGAGAGATAGAAGCCTAGTTGGTGCATTCTCTTGCAGACCCTGACCCACCACACGTGACAGAACTCCCTCCAGCACTGTGTCCCAGTTTAGCTGCTAGTATTTCGTGAAACAAATACCAAACTCACAGTGCAGCAGCCTAAACACCACAAAAAGTGGAGGAGGACCAAATGGCTTCACAGTCCACATGGGGAGACGGGGAGACACTTAGTCCCCAGTGGCCTCAGTTTACCTATAAAGAGAGGATTCAGCACTGCTTCATCTTGTTCATTGGAAAATAAGAAACCATGTTCTCCAGGTCACATAGATGCAGACCCAGCTTTGATGGTCTCACTACAAAGGAAGCCAAATCTCATGAAAACAACATATATTTCAAGTGCGGAAGCTCAGAGGCAGTTTCTCAAAAAGTTTTTAGGCCAGCAGAGTTACATGTTTGTGGAGTGTTTACCATGTCCCTTACTTTTGGAAACTCCTAAGCCACCTCCAAGGTTGTGAACTCCTGAGCATTTTCCATTCCAGATATGTATTCACTGATTGTGTAACTCTTCTCCTCTAATTGTGTCTTACTTGGGGTGAAGGTAAAGTCAAGGCATTGTTTTGGATGAGAGCGGGAGGATATTTGTGCAGCATATATTTACATACACATTGGATTCATTTTCCAACGTTTCATTCGAAGTACTGAATCCCTGACACTAACCCATACCTAGTAGACTCAGACTATTCATCCTAATATAATGGGGAAAATTAACCCAACACAATAGAAATACAACCACTTCAGAGGAGACATGTTCTATAGTTGGACTTGACATTTGCATTATATAAGGTAGGGCTTATACATCTAGTCAAATTTTAATTGAAATATTCTCCATGTGTTTTTAAACTTAACAAATATGTGAATACTTGTTTCCAATTATTGTAGCCTATTCACACATGTATATTTATATGCATATATAGAATCCTACCAGGTATCACACGTACATTTTTGTAAGGTGGATGTCTTGGCAGATACAAATTGTGAGAAGTGTTCACTCCTCCTAAATGCTGTTGGAAATGAAAATTCAACCTATAAGAGAGCGTCCTAGAAGAACAACATTATACATAAACTCATGTTCAGTAACATAAATATTTTTGCATCTGTGGATGATATATATTTACTGATGAATTTCGATTGGCATTTATATTGGTACTTTTCAATGTCTGTGAGTGTTGTGTGTGTGTGTGTGTGTGTGTGTGTATAGATATAGATATAGATATACTCTCCAAAGTTTTCCAAATATGAAATATATGTGTCTAGTATACACTCTCTAAATTCATTCATGTTCATGTATGTGGATTTATAATCAACTTTTCAAAAGATTATAATCAGAAATATTCATCCACCTGAAATACATATTTGTTTCCTAGTACTGACTACTAACTTCAGTGAAGGGTGCATACAAATCCTAATTATTCTACAGTATCTGACCCAGTCTAACATCAATGCAAGTAGACTCCTATGGGACATGATATGTAATTTGTCATTCATTTGTATTCGACACTGGTACATTATTGTTTCTTCAGATTTTGCACATCATAGGATATACATTTCATCCACAAGTTCACAAATTAATAGGCATTTGTTTCAACATTAATCACTTCTTGCTTCAGAACACATGTACTGTCAGGGTTTCTTGACTGGTCTTTTCATGAGACTTCTTTCCAAACACATTATTTTGAATTTCCATAATCATTTTGAAGCAAAACTCACACACTCTTCATGATAAACCAAAACACTAATATTTCCATTAGATATATAACTGGTTGGAATGAATGATTGTATATCAATATACAATTTCCTTTTATTTTTCAGATATCAGTTCAATTCATTATTTAAAGTTCAAAAAAGTTATATTATTTATTCACAGTATGGTCTATTCGTGGTTTCTCTCTATGTTCATAGAAACAGGGTACACCTATTTGTACCCCCGATTCTAATTTAACATCTTCAATATATTGCTCCCAGAAATGGTGAAAGAAATACTCATGTCACCTCATTATCACAGTAATATTCTGGACAAAAAATGGAAAGGTCACACTTATGATTGTACCAAAGCCTAAATGGAAAGTGAACATGGATTTCTAAAAACATCCATGTCCAGGTTGCCTAATGCTGTCAATTGTCAATCCTATTGGTGACTACATATTTGTTTTTTCCTAATTTATATATTGAAACTCAACCCTGTTGAAAATGTCTAATTCTATCCCTCACTTTATACTTTGCCTGATTTCGTAATGTTTCCATTGATATCTGCTTTTCTACATATTTTCCCCAGTTCAACATAGTGTCTGACTCTTCATATGTGCTGACATTTACATTCACTCTATAACCAAAAGTCTATTGCTAAAGAACTTTTGGTCCAAATCCTATACTCACTCGTCTTCCTAAACCTACCGACTATCTTCCTAATCCTACTGAATATCCCTTTTTGACTGGATGTTCTCTTCTAAATTCAATCATCCAATGTACAAGGTCCTATGCCATTGTATATCAAATTATCTGAGACATCTTTGCAGAACATAATTCAAAGCTAAGTATCCCAATCAAGGGCAAAACCCTTCTGGGCTTCAAAGCATACCTAGATTTCTTTTTTCAAACTTATATTTCACCTCTATATTCTTGTAAATATTGCAGGTTCCCAATCCCATTATTCATCGCACAGAATCATTCATCACCAAATCAAACCTGTTTTTAACCCCAGGTATACACTCTTCCCTCAATCATTTTACAGAAGAGCAGGGACAGAGGGGTTCTTACAATACAGGAAAGTTGGGGATCTTCCACCAGATGAGAACCTCAAATGTCCATGCACAAATGATACATGGAGAAGTTGTAGGCAGGTATGAAGCTCCTGAGAGAGCAAAAGTCATCTTCCATGGCAAACAACCTGGTCAGGATGAAGGGATGTGTCTGAATCTGCCTCTCTCTTCTTATTGTAGACAAGGTGGAACAATCCAGGCCTGAGTGGAGAGCTGTTCCCGGGTGCCAATGGTTGATATACATTCTAACTTATGAAAGTGTCACAGGAAGTAGGGGAAACCTCCATCTTATGTGACCCTTGGAAGCAACTGTTAGGACAAAGTGGTTGCCAAGGCAGTGACCTCATTCATTTCCAAAGAATGTGACATACCTCATTTCCTTGGTGATGGAACTCTCTGAACTTGGTATCCAAGAAGCCAGGCACCCAGAGGCAGTCCCAGTCCCAGGCCCAGTGGGCTCACTTGTTTGGATTTACCAAGGACAGAGTCAGTTTTCTTGGTACCTAATCTTGTGAGGATGGCCAAATGCCAGGAGAGCTCTGAAGATGGACCTTTCCTGAGAAAACAGGTAGTGGCTAACCACTTTTTCCTGACATCTTCACAGAGTTGGTCAAGGAAACAAGATCTGAGAGAAGACAGGCCATTTCGGGGGAACATAGTATGGCCCACCAGTCAGAGGACACTCCGGATAGTCACAGACCTACTTGGGGGAAGGAGGTGCCTTTGTGGGAGTGGGTGTGTGTTTGTTGTTTTGTCTCATGTTCTGAGAATAGATCGAAAAGGCGGTTTGTTTGGTTTGGAGCAGACAGTTTCTAGTAAGTCATTTGACAAGGCGAGTGTTTCTGTTTATGTGTATCCCACTGTGTCCGTTGTTGTAGACATTAGAAAAGAGAATGCATTAATGGATGTGTCCTGTCTAGTATAAATCTTCCCATAATTCATCCTGCCCAACATATGAATGGACTGCAGATTGTCTTATCGATGTGCAACACCTGCTATCTTTCTAAGTTGTTGTTTTCTTCCTGAATTCTGGCCACTCTCCAGAATAGGCTCAGGGATTTGTGTCCACAATATGTACCACCTCCAAGCTCTGTGACATGGCCATGTACTGGATAGCTGAAGAGAATGGCGAGCATCTCAGAAAACTCAGATTTCTGTGTGACCAGGAAAGTCTCAGTGCAGAAACCCTGCTTTGGGCCTTTTGCTTACTTATTGTTGTGTTGCACTGAATGTCAGGAAGGTCTTTGCCTCAGGCCACCCCTTTGTGAAGCTTGAAGAAAACAGTTTTCAAATGGAAATGAATGGGCCTCACCTGTGGCTCTTTGTTTAATTGCTTTGGAAAGGGATGTGTCTTTATCAGCCTCTTGGACCTGTGTGTGGCTGTGACTTAGATTCTCAGCACCTGATGGATCTTAAGAATGATCCCATGTTAGCTTCCAAAACCAAAATGGCAAAAAAATATCATTCATTGTGGATGAAGTCTCTTGCCTTCCTCTGTTAGGTTCCTGCACTCCAACAAATGAGAATAGGGATTCTTTGGATCAAATGAGTTCTTAAAGCCCTGCAGAGGTGCTTGTGTTTTCGCATGACTCTAAATCACCTAAAGAATCCATACCTAAAATCAGTAGGCCTCAAATTGGAGAAACACAGAAGTATTAACGGCAGGCTTATTTGTTCACTCCTGGTTCACAGCAACGGTGTCCAGGCTACCCTGAATTTAGGCAAATGAGGGGCAAACGAGCTGATTTTGGACACTGTCTTGGGCTGCGTCCCTCATGGAAACCTCCAGCCAGAGGTTAAGATGATTGACTATATGGAATAAGGTGAGGGCCATGTGGGAGTGTTTTGGTTTTAATGTTGGTCATTTGTGTGGCATTGGAAAAAATGACTGGGTCCACGTGGGCTTGAACTCTGGTGTGATTCCCCTTAGACACTGGGTTTTGGAACTGAACTCAGAGAAGCATTGCCATGAATTTTGTTGGGATTTTAAGAGGCCACGCATGAAAGTCGCTCTTGGAAACTGAGACCTAGGCCCCGGGTAGATTTCCACTGAGGCCTGGGAATCTCAGCAAGGATATCACATGATTTTATTCTTAAAGAAATGGCAGCCATAATTGAGAGTCAAAACACACATGGACCTCACATTGTTGACCTCAATGGGCCTGGCCTAATGTGACGTTTTGTCCATTCTTTGGGAAGCCTTGCCTGTGACAGTTCTCCAGAGATTTCATTGAAATGAGCTTCCTAACCATTTAATGTTTGCCTAATGAATTGAAACCCACAGTGCCTCCAACTTCATGCTTGAAAAATGGCTAGATAAATACCATGAAATTTTTGAAATTCCTATGACCAGGTGGCACTGGAGAAACATTGGATGTCCTGTTGCTGATCATGAGTATACCAGACAGTGCCTTGATTTACTGAGTTTCATGAAAATGGTGTAGAACAGAGATGCCAGTAATTTGGAGCCTGCTGAGTAGTGGGTCTAGAGCAGTGGTGGGGAGGCGTTTGATAAAACATCCGTGGTAGGACCATGTGCATCTACCATTGGATTCCAAATGGCTTGTAACTGACATGGTGCTGCCAGCAGACCCTTATATGTAAAGGCATCTTGTTATATGGAGAGTTTTAAGAGGAAAATTAAGAATCAGGTTGATATGGACAAGGGGGCAATGGGGCAAGCTGTGAGAGATAGAAGCCTAGTTGGTGCATTCTCTTGCAGACCCTGACCCACCACACGTGACAGAACTCCCTCCAGCACTGTGTCCCAGTTTAGCTGCTAGTATTTCGTGAAACAAATACCAAACTCACAGTGCAGCAGCCTAAACACCACAAAAAGTGGAGGAGGACCAAATGGCTTCACAGTCCACATGGGGAGACGGGGAGACACTTAGTCCACAGTGGCCTCAGTTTACCTATAAAGAGAGGATTCAGCACTGCTTCATCTTGTTCATTGGAAAATAAGAAACCATGTCCTCCAGGTCACATAGATGCAGACCCAGCTTTGATGGTCTCACTACAAAGGAAGCCAAATCTCATGAAAACAACATATATTTCAAGTGCGGAAGCTCAGAGGCAGTTTCTCAAAAGTTTTTAGGCCAGCAGAGTTACATGTTTGTGGAGTGTTTACCATGTCCCTTACTTTTGGAAACTCCTAAACCACCTCCAAGGTTGTGAACTCCTGAGCATTTTCCATTCCAGATATGTATTCACTGATTGTGTAACTCTTCTCCTCTAATTGTGTCTTACTTGGGGTGAAGGTAATGTCAAGGCATTGTTTTGGATGAGAGCGGGAGGATATTTGTGCAGCATATATTTACATACACATTGGATTCATTTTCCAATGTTTCATTCGAAGTACTGAATCCCTGACACTAACCCATACCTAGTAGACTCAGACTATTCATCCTAATATAATGGGGAAAATTAACCCAACACAATAGAAATACAAGCACTTCAGAGGAGACATGTTCTATAGTTGGACTTGACATTTGCATTATATAAGGTAGGGGTTATACATCTAGTCAAATTTTAATTGAAATATTCTCCATGTGTTTTTAAACTTAACAAATATGTGAATACTTGTTTCCAATTTCTGTAGCCTATTCACACATGTATATTTATATGCATATATAGAATCCTACCAGGTATCACAGGTACATTTTTGTAAGGTGGATGTCTTGGCAGATACAAATTGTGAGAAGTGTTCACTCCTCCGAAATGCTGTTGGAAATGAAAATTCAACCTATAAGAGAGCGTCCTAGAAGAACAACATTATACATAAACTCATGTTCAGTAACATAAATATTTTTGCATCTGTGGATGATATATATTTACTGATGAATTTCGATTGGCATTTATATTGGTACTTTTCAATGTCTGTGAGTGTTGTGTGTGTGTGTGTGTGTGTGTGTGTATAGATATAGATATAGATATACTCTCCAAAGTTTTCCAAATATGAAATATATGTGTCTAGTATACACTCTCTAAATTCATTCATGTTCATGTATGTGGATTTATAATCAACTTTTCAAAAGATTATAATCAGAAATATTCATCCACCTGAAATACATATTTGTTTCCTAGTACTGACTACTAACTTCAGTGAAGGGTGCATACAAATCCTAATTATTCTACAGTATCTGACCCAGTCTAACATCAATGCAAGTAGACTCCTATGGGACATGATATGTAATTTGTCATTCATTTGTATTCGACACTGGTACATTATTGTTTCTTCAGTTTTTGCACATCATAGGATATACATTTCATCCACAAGTTCACAAATTAATAGGCATTTGTTTCAACATTAATCACTTCTTGCTTCAGAACACATGTACTGTCAGGGTTTCTTGACTGGTCTTTTCATGAGACTTCTTTCCAAACACATTATTTTGAATTTCCATAATCATTTTGAAGCAAAACTCACACACTCTTCATGATAAACCAAAACACTAATATTTCCATTAGATATATAACTGGTTGGAATGAATGATTGTATATCAATATACAATTTCCTTTTATTTTTCAGATATCAGTTCAATTCATTATTTAAAGTTCAAAAAAGTTATATTATTTATTCACAGTATGGTCTATTCGTGGTTTCTCTCTATGTTCATAGAAACAGGGTACACCTATTTGTACCCCCGATTCTAATTTAACATCTTCAATATATTGCTCCCAGAAATGGTGAAAGAAATACTCATGTCACCTCATTATCACAGTAATATTCTGGACAAAAAATGGAAAGGTCACACTTATGATTGTACCAAAGCCTAAATGGAAAGTGAACATGGATTTCTAAAAACATCCATGTCCAGGTTGCCTAATGCTGTCAATTGTCAATCCTATTGGTGACTACATATTTGTTTTTTCCTAATTTATATATTGAAACTCAACCCTGTTGAAAATGTCTAATTCTATCCCTCACTTTATACTTTGCCTGATTTCGTAATGTTTCCATTGATATCTGCTTTTCTACATATTTTCCCCAGTTCAACATAGTGTCTGACTCTTCATATGTGCTGACATTTACATTCACTCTATAACCAAAAGTCTATTGCTAAAGAACTTTTGGTCCAAATCCTATACTCACTCGTCTTCCTAAACCTACCGACTATCTTCCTAATCCTACTGAATATCCCTTTTTGACTGGATGTTCTCTTCTAAATTCAATCATCCAATGTACAAGGTCCTATGCCATTGTATATCAAATTATCTGAGACATCTTTGCAGAACATAATTCAAAGCTAAGTATCCCAATCAAGGGCAAAACCCTTCTGGGCTTCAAAGCATACCTAGATTTCTTTTTTCAAACTTATATTTCACCTCTATATTCTTGTAAATATTGCAGGTTCCCAATCCCATTATTCATCGCACAGAATCATTCATCACCAAATCAAACCTGTTTTTAACCCCAGGTATACACTCTTCCCTCAATCATTTTACAGAAGAGCAGGGACAGAGGGGTTCTTACAATACAGGAAAGTTGGGGATCTTCCACCAGATGAGAACCTCAAATGTCCATGCACAAATGATACATGGAGAAGTTGTAGGCAGGTATGAAGCTCCTGAGAGAGCAAAAGTCATCTTCCATGGCAAACAACCTGGTCAGGATGAAGGGATGTGTCTGAATCTGCCTCTCTCTTCTTATTGTAGACAAGGTGGAACAATCCAGGCCTGAGTGGAGAGCTGTTCCCGGGTGCCAATGGTTGATATACATTCTACCTTATGAAAGTGTCACAGGAAGTAGGGGAAACCTCCATCTTATGTGACCCTTGGAAGCAACTGTTAGGACAAAGTGGTTGCCAAGGCAGTGACCTCATTCATTTCCAAAGAATGTGACATACCTCATTTCCTTGGTGATGGAACTCTCTGAACTTGGTATCCAAGAAGCCAGGCACCCAGAGGCAGTCCCAGTCCCAGGCCCAGTGGGCTCACTTGTTTGGATTTACCAAGGACAGAGTCAGTTTTCTTGGTACCTAATGATGTGAGGATGGCCAAATGCCAGGAGAGCTCTGAAGATGGACCTTTCCTGAGAAAACAGGTAGTGGCTAACCACTTTTTCCTGACATCTTCACAGAGTTGGTCAAGGAAACAAGATCTGAGAGAAGACAGGCCATTTCGGGGGAACATAGTATGGCCCACCAGTCAGAGGACACTCCGGATAGTCACAGACCTACTTGGGGGAAGGAGGTGCCTTTGTGGGAGTGGGTGTGTGTTTGTTGTTTTGTCTCATGTTCTGAGAATAGATCAAAAAGGCGGTTTGTTTGGTTTGGAGCAGACAGTTTCTAGTAAGTCATTTGACAAGGCGAGTGTTTCTGTTTATGTGTATCCCACTGTGTCCGTTGTTGTAGACATTAGAAAAGAGAATGCATTAATGGATGTGTCCTGTCTAGTATAAATCTTCCCATAATTCATCCTGCCCAACATATGAATGGACTGCAGCTTGTCTTATCGATGTGCAACACCTGCTATCTTTCTAAGTTGTTGTTTTCTTCCTGAATTCTGGCCACTCTCCAGAATAGGCTCAGGGATTTGTGTCCACAATATGTACCACCTCCAAGCTCTGTGACATGGCCATGTACTGGATAGCTGAAGAGAATGGCGAGCATCTCAGAAAACTCAGATTTCTGTGTGACCAGGAAAGTCTCAGTGCAGAAACCCTGCTTTGGGCCTTTTGCTTACTTATTGTTGTGTTGCACTGAATGTCAGGAAGGTCTTTGCCTCAGGCCACCCCTTTGTGAAGCTTGAAGAAAACAGTTTTCAAATGGAAATGAATGGGCCTCACCTGTGGCTCTTTGTTTAATTGCTTTGGAAAGGGATGTGTCTTTATCAGCCTCTTGGACCTGTGTGTGGCTGTGACTTAGATTCTCAGCACCTGATGGATCTTAAGAATGATCCCATGTTAGCTTCCAAAACCAAAATGGCAAAAAAATATCATTCATTGTGGATGAAGTCTCTTGCCTTCCTCTGTTAGGTTCCTGCACTCCAACAAATGAGAATAGGGATTCTTTGGATCAAATGAGTTCTTAAAGCCCTGCAGAGGTGCTTGTGTTTTCGCATGACTCTAAATCACCTAAAGAATCCATACCTAAAATCAGTAGGCCTCAAATTGGAGAAACACAGAAGTATTAACGGCAGGCTTATTTGTTCACTCCTGGTTCACAGCAACGGTGTCCAGGCTACCCTGAATTTAGGCAAATGAGGGGCAAACGAGCTGATTTTGGACACTGTCTTGGGCTGCGTCCCTCATGGAAACCTCCAGCCAGAGGTTAAGATGATTGACTATATGGAATAAGGTGAGGGCCATGTGGGAGTGTTTTGGTCTTAATGTTGGTCATTTGTGTGGCATTGGAAAAAATGACTGGGTCCACGTGGGCTTGAACTCTGGTGTGATTCCCCTTAGACACTGGGTTTTGGAACTGAACTCAGAGAAGCATTGCCATGAATTTTGTTGGGATTTTAAGAGGCCACGCATGAAAGTCGCTCTTGGAAACTGAGACCTAGGCCCCGGGTAGATTTCCACTGAGGCCTGGGAATCTCAGCAAGGATATCACATGATTTTATTCTTAAAGAAATGGCAGCCATAATTGAGAGTCAAAACACACATGAACCTCACATTGTTGACCTCAATGGGCCTGGCCTAATGTGACGTTTTGTCCATTCTTTGGGAAGCCTTGCCTGTGACAGTTCTCCAGAGATTTCATTGAAATGAGCTTCCTAACCATTTAATGTTTGCCTAATGAATTGAAACCCACAGTGCCTCCAACTTCATGCTTGAAAAATGGCTAGATAAATACCATGAAATTTTTGAAATTCCTATGACCAGGTGGCACTGGAGAAACATTGGATGTCCTGTTGCTGATCATGAGTATACCAGACAGTGCCTTGATTTACTGAGTTTCATGAAAATGGTGTAGAACAGAGATGCCAGTAATTTGGAGCCTGCTGAGTAGTGGGTCTAGAGCAGTGGTGGGGAGGCGTTTGATAAAACATCCGTGGTAGGACCATGTGCATCTACCATTGGATTCCAAATGGCTTGTAACTGACATGGTGCTGCCAGCAGACCCTTATATGTAAAGGCATCTTGTTATATGGAGAGTTTTAAGAGGAAAATTAAGAATCAGGTTGATATGGACAAGGGGGCAATGGGGCAAGCTGTGAGAGATAGAAGCCTAGTTGGTGCATTCTCTTGCAGACCCTGACCCACCACACGTGACAGAACTCCCTCCAGCACTGTGTCCCAGTTTAGCTGCTAGTATTTCGTGAAACAAATACCAAACTCACAGTGCAGCAGCCTAAACACCACAAAAAGTGGAGGAGGACCAAATGGCTTCACAGTCCACATGGGGAGACGGGGAGACACTTAGTCCCCAGTGGCCTCAGTTTACCTATAAAGAGAGGATTCAGCACTGCTTCATCTTGTTCATTGGAAAATAAGAAACCATGTTCTCCAGGTCACATAGATGCAGACCCAGCTTTGATGGTCTCACTACAAAGGAAGCCAAATCTCATGAAAACAACATATATTTCAAGTGCGGAAGCTCAGAGGCAGTTTCTCAAAAAGTTTTTAGGCCAGCAGAGTTACATGTTTGTGGAGTGTTTACCATGTCCCTTACTTTTGGAAACTCCTAAACCACCTCCAAGGTTGTGAACTCCTGAGCATTTTCCATTCCAGATATGTATTCACTGATTGTGTAACTCTTCTCCTCTAATTGTGTCTTACTTGGGGTGAAGGTAATGTCAAGGCATTGTTTTGGATGAGAGCGGGAGGATATTTGTGCAGCATATATTTACATACACATTGGATTCCTTTTCCAATGTTTCATTCGAAGTACTGAATCCCTGACACTAACCCATACCTAGTAGACTCAGACTATTCATCCTAATATAATGGGGAAAATTAACCCAACACAATAGAAATACAAGCACTTCAGAGGAGACATGTTCTATAGTTGGACTTGACATTTGCATTATATAAGGTAGGGGTTATACATCTAGTCAAATTTTAATTGAAATATTCTCCATGTGTTTTTAAACTTAACAAATATGTGAATACTTGTTTCCAATTATTGTAGCCTATTCACACATGTATATTTATATGCATATATAGAATCCTACCAGGTATCACACGTACATTTTTGTAAGGTGGATGTCTTGGCAGATACAAATTGTGAGAAGTGTTCACTCCTCCTAAATGCTGTTGGAAATGAAAATTCAACCTATAAGAGAGCGTCCTAGAAGAACAACATTATACATAAACTCATGTTCAGTAACATAAATATTTTTGCATCTGTGGATGATATATATTTACTGATGAATTTCGATTGGCATTTATATTGGTACTTTTCAATGTCTGTGAGTGTTGTGTGTGTGTGTGTGTGTGTGTGTATAGATATAGATATAGATATACTCTCCAAAGTTTTCCAAATATGAAATATATGTGTCTAGTATACACTCTCTAAATTCATTCATGTTCATGTATGTGGATTTATAATCAACTTTTCAAAAGATTATAATCAGAAATATTCATCCACCTGAAATACATATTTGTTTCCTAGTACTGACTACTAACTTCAGTGAAGGGTGCATACAAATCCTAATTATTCTACAGTATCTGACCCAGTCTAACATCAATGCAAGTAGACTCCTATGGGACATGATATGTAATTTGTCATTCATTTGTATTCGACACTGGTACATTATTGTTTCTTCAGATTTTGCACATCATAGGATATACATTTCATCCACAAGTTCACAAATTAATAGGCATTTGTTTCAACATTAATCACTTCTTGCTTCAGAACACATGTACTGTCAGGGTTTCTTGACTGGTCTTTTCATGAGACTTCTTTCCAAACACATTATTTTGAATTTCCATAATCATTTTGAAGCAAAACTCACACACTCTTCATGATAAACCAAAACACTAATATTTCCATTAGATATATAACTGGTTGGAATGAATGATTGTATATCAATATACAATTTCCTTTTATTTTTCAGATATCAGTTCAATTCATTATTTAAAGTTCAAAAAAGTTATATTATTTATTCACAGTATGGTCTATTCGTGGTTTCTCTCTATGTTCATAGAAACAGGGTACACCTATTTGTACCCCCGATTCTAATTTAACATCTTCAATATATTGCTCCCAGAAATGGTGAAAGAAATACTCATGTCACCTCATTATCACAGTAATATTCTGGACAAAAAATGGAAAGGTCACACTTATGATTGTACCAAAGCCTAAATGGAAAGTGAACATGGATTTCTAAAAACATCCATGTCCAGGTTGCCTAATGCTGTCAATTGTCAATCCTATTGGTGACTACATATTTGTTTTTTCCTAATTTATATATTGAAACTCAACCCTGTTGAAAATGTCTAATTCTATCCCTCACTTTATACTTTGCCTGATTTCGTAATGTTTCCATTGATATCTGCTTTTCTACATATTTTCCCCAGTTCAACATAGTGTCTGACTCTTCATATGTGCTGACATTTACATTCACTCTATAACCAAAAGTCTATTGCTAAAGAACTTTTGGTCCAAATCCTATACTCACTCGTCTTCCTAAACCTACCGACTATCTTCCTAATCCTACTGAATATCCCTTTTTGACTGGATGTTCTCTTCTAAATTCAATCATCCAATGTACAAGGTCCTATGCCATTGTATATCAAATTATCTGAGACATCTTTGCAGAACATAATTCAAAGCTAAGTATCCCAATCAAGGGCAAAACCCTTCTGGGCTTCAAAGCATACCTAGATTTCTTTTTTCAAACTTATATTTCACCTCTATATTCTTGTAAATATTGCAGGTTCCCAATCCCATTATTCATCGCACAGAATCATTCATCACCAAATCAAACCTGTTTTTAACCCCAGGTATACACTCTTCCCTCAATCATTTTACAGAAGAGCAGGGACAGAGGGGTTCTTACAATACAGGAAAGTTGGGGATCTTCCACCAGATGAGAACCTCAAATGTCCATGCACAAATGATACATGGAGAAGTTGTAGGCAGGTATGAAGCTCCTGAGAGAGCAAAAGTCATCTTCCATGGCAAACAACCTGGTCAGGATGAAGGGATGTGTCTGAATCTGCCTCTCTCTTCTTATTGTAGACAAGGTGGAACAATCCAGGCCTGAGTGGAGAGCTGTTCCCGGGTGCCAATGGTTGATATACATTCTACCTTATGAAAGTGTCACAGGAAGTAGGGGAAACCTCCATCTTATGTGACCCTTGGAAGCAACTGTTAGGACAAAGTGGTTGCCAAGGCAGTGACCTCATTCATTTCCAAAGAATGTGACAAACCTCATTTCCTTGGTGATGGGACTCTCTGAACTTGGTATCCAAGAAGCCAGGCACCCAGAGGCAGTCCCAGTCCCAGGCCCAGTGGGCTCACTTGTTTGGATTTACCAAGGACAGAGTCAGTTTTCTTGGTACCTAATGATGTGAGGATGGCCAAATGCCAGGAGAGCTCTGAAGATGGACCTTTCCTGAGAAAACAGGTAGTGGCTAACCACTTTTTCCTGACATCTTCACAGAGTTGGTCAAGGAAACAAGATCTGAGAGAAGACAGGCCATTTCGGGGGAACATAGTATGGCCCACCAGTCAGAGGACACTCCGGATAGTCACAGACCTACTTGGGGGAAGGAGGTGCCTTTGTGGGAGTGGGTGTGTGTTTGTTGTTTTGTCTCATGTTCTGAGAATAGATCGAAAAGGCGGTTTGTTTGGTTTGGAGCAGACAGTTTCTAGTAAGTCATTTGACAAGGCGAGTGTTTCTGTTTATGTGTATCCCACTGTGTCCGTTGTTGTAGACATTAGAAAAGAGAATGCATTAATGGATGTGTCCTGTCTAGTATAAATCTTCCCATAATTCATCCTGCCCAACATATGAATGGACTGCAGCTTGTCTTATCGATGTGCAACACCTGCTATCTTTCTAAGTTGTTGTTTTCTTCCTGAATTCTGGCCACTCTCCAGAATAGGCTCAGGGATTTGTGTCCAAAATATGTACCACCTCCAAGCTCTGTGACATGGCCATGTACTGGATAGCTGAAGAGAATGGCGAGCATCTCAGAAAACTCAGATTTCTGTGTGACCAGGAAAGTCTCAGTGCAGAAACCCTGCTTTGGGCCTTTTGCTTACTTATTGTTGTGTTGCACTGAATGTCAGGAAGGTCTTTGCCTCAGGCCACCCCTTTGTGAAGCTTGAAGAAAACAGTTTTCAAATGGAAATGAATGGGCCTCACCTGTGGCTCTTTGTTTAATTGCTTTGGAAAGGGATGTGTCTTTATCAGCCTCTTGGACCTGTGTGTGGCTGTGACTTAGATTCTCAGCACCTGATGGATCTTAAGAATGATCCCATGTTAGCTTCCAAAACCAAAATGGCAAAAAAATATCATTCATTGTGGATGAAGTCTCTTGCCTTCCTCTGTTAGGTTCCTGCACTCCAACAAATGAGAATAGGGATTCTTTGGATCAAATGAGTTCTTAAAGCCCTGCAGAGGTGCTTGTGTTTTCGCATGACTCTAAATCACCTAAAGAATCCATACCTAAAATCAGTAGGCCTCAAATTGGAGAAACACAGAAGTATTAACGGCAGGCTTATTTGTTCACTCCTGGTTCACAGCAACGGTGTCCAGGCTACCCTGAATTTAGGCAAATGAGGGGCAAACGAGCTGATTTTGGACACTGTCTTGGGCTGCGTCCCTCATGGAAACCTCCAGCCAGAGGTTAAGATGATTGACTATATGGAATAAGGTGAGGGCCATGTGGGAGTGTTTTGGTTTTAATGTTGGTCATTTGTGTGGCATTGGAAAAAATGACTGGGTCCACGTGGGCTTGAACTCTGGTGTGATTCCCCTTAGACACTGGGTTTTGGAACTGAACTCAGAGAAGCATTGCCATGAATTTTGTTGGGATTTTAAGAGGCCACGCATGAAAGTCGCTCTTGGAAACTGAGACCTAGGCCCCGGGTAGATTTCCACTGAGGCCTGGGAATCTCAGCAAGGATATCACATGATTTTATTCTTAAAGAAATGGCAGCCATAATTGAGAGTCAAAACACACATGGACCTCACATTGTTGACCTCAATGGGCCTGGCCTAATGTGACGTTTTGTCCATTCTTTGGGAAGCCTTGCCTGTGACAGTTCTCCAGAGATTTCATTGAAATGAGCTTCCTAACCATTTAATGTTTGCCTAATGAATTGAAACCCACAGTGCCTCCAACTTCATGCTTGAAAAATGGCTAGATAAATACCATGAAATTTTTGAAATTCCTATGACCAGGTGGCACTGGAGAAACATTGGATGTCCTGTTGCTGATCATGAGTATACCAGACAGTGCCTTGATTTACTGAGTTTCATGAAAATGGTGTAGAACAGAGATGCCAGTAATTTGGAGCCTGCTGAGTAGTGGGTCTAGAGCAGTGGTGGGGAGGCGTTTGATAAAACATCCGTGGTAGGACCATGTGCATCTACCATTGGATTCCAAATGGCTTGTAACTGAAATGGTGCTGCCAGCAGACCCTTATATGTAAAGGCATCTTGTTATATGGAGAGTTTTAAGAGGAAAATTAAGAATCAGGTTGATATGGACAAGGGGGCAATGGGGCAAGCTGTGAGAGATAGAAGCCTAGTTGGTGCATTCTCTTGCAGACCCTGACCCACCACACGTGACAGAACTCCCTCCAGCACTGTGTCCCAGTTTAGCTGCTAGTATTTCGTGAAACAAATACCAAACTCACAGTGCAGCAGCCTAAACACCACAAAAAGTGGAGGAGGACCAAATGGCTTCACAGTCCACATGGGGAGACGGGGAGACACTTAGTCCACAGTGGCCTCAGTTTACCTATAAAGAGAGGATTCAGCACTGCTTCATCTTGTTCATTGGAAAATAAGAAACCATGTTCTCCAGGTCACATAGATGCAGACCCAGCTTTGATGGTCTCACTACAAAGGAAGCCAAATCTCATGAAAACAACATATATTTCAGGTGCGGAAGCTCAGAGGCAGTTTCTCAAAAAGTTTTTAGGCCAGCAGAGTTACATGTTTGTGGAGTGTTTACCATGTCCCTTACTTTTGGAAACTCCTAAACCACCTCCAAGGTTGTGAACTCCTGAGCATTTTCCATTCCAGATATATATTCACTGATTGTGTAACTCTTCTCCTCTAATTGTGTCTTACTTGGGGTGAAGGTAATGTCAAGGCATTGTTTTGGATGAGAGCGGGAGGATATTTGTGCAGCATATATTTACATACACATTGGATTCATTTTCCAATGTTTCATTCGAAGTACTGAATCCCTGACACTAACCCATACCTAGTAGACTCAGACTATTCATCCTAATATAATGGGGAAAATTAACCCAACACAATAGAAATACAAGCACTTCAAAGGAGACATGTTCTATAGTTGGACTTGACATTTGCATTATATAAGGTAGGGGTTATATATCTAGTCAAATTTTAATTGAAATATTCTCCATGTGTTTTTAAACTTAACAAATATGTGAATACTTGTTTCCAATTTCTGTAGCCTATTCACACATGTATATTTATATGCATATATAGAATCCTACCAGGTATCACACGTACATTTTTGTAAGGTTGATGTCTTGGCAGATACAAATTGTGAGAAGTGTTCACTCCTCCGAAATGCTGTTGGAAATGAAAATTCAACCTATAAGAGAGCGTCCTAGAAGAACAACATTATACATAAACTCATGTTCAGTAACATAAATATTTTTGCATCTGTGGATGATATATATTTACTGATGAATTTCGATTGGCATTTATATTGGTACTTTTCAATGTCTGTGAGTGTTGTGTGTGTGTGTGTGTGTGTGTGTGTGTGTGTGTATAGATATAGATATAGATATACTCTCCAAAGTTTTCCAAATATGAAATATATGTGTCTAGTATACACTCTCTAAATTCATTCATGTTCATGTATGTGGATTTATAATCAACTTTTCAAAAGATTATAATCAGAAATATTCATCCACCTGAAATACATATTTGTTTCCTAGTACTGACTACTAACTTCAGTG
Organism: Callospermophilus lateralis; assembly: GCF_048772815.1. Taxonomy (NCBI): domain Eukaryota; kingdom Metazoa; phylum Chordata; class Mammalia; order Rodentia; family Sciuridae; genus Callospermophilus; species Callospermophilus lateralis. The sequence continues at coordinate 26,597 of NW_027515475.1, forward strand.
AAGGGTGCATACAAATCCTAATTATTCTACAGTATCTGACCCAGTCTAACATCAATGCAAGTAGACTCCTATGGGACATGATATGTAATTTGTCATTCATTTGTATTCGACACTGGTACATTATTGTTTCTTCAGTTTTTGCACATCATAGGATATACATTTCATCCACAAGTTCACAAATTAATAGGCATTTGTTTCAACATTAATCACTTCTTGCTTCAGAACACATGTATTGTCAGGGTTTGTTGACTGGTCTTTTCATGAGACTTCTTTCCAAACACATTATTTTGAATTTCCATAATCATTTTGAAGCAAAACTCACACACTCTTCATGATAAACCAAAACACTAATATTTCCATTAGATATATAACTGGTTGGAATGAATGATTGTATATCAATATACAATTTCCTTTTATTTTTCAGATATCAGTTCAATTCATTATTTAAAGTTCAAAAATGTTATATTATTTATTCACAGTATGGTCTATTCGTGGTTTCTCTCTATGTTCATAGAAACAGGGTACACCTATTTGTACCCCCGATTCTAATTTAACATCTTCAATATATTGCTCCCAGAAATGGTGAAAGAAATACTCATGTCACCTCATTATCACAGTAATATTCTGGACAAAAAATGGAAAGGTCACACTTATGATTGTACCAAAGCCTAAATGGAAAGTGAACATGGATTTCTAAAAACATCCATGTCCAGGTTGCCTAATGCTGTCAATTGTCAATCCTATTGGTGACTACATATTTGTTTTTTCCTAATTTATATATTGAAACTCAACCCTGTTGAAAATGTCTAATTCTATCCCTCACTTTATACTTTGCCTGATTTCGTAATGTTTCCATTGATATCTGCTTTTCTACATATTTTCCCCAGTTCAACATAGTGTCTGACTCTTCATATGTGCTGACATTTACATTCACTCTATAACCAAAAGTCTATTGCTAAAGAACTTTTGGTCCAAATCCTATACTCACTCGTCTTCCTAAACCTACCGACTATCTTCCTAATCCTACTGAATATCCCTTTTTGACTGGATGTTCTCTTCTAAATTCAATCATCCAATGTACAAGGTCCTATGCCATTGTATATCAAATTATCTGAGACATCTTTGCAGAACATAATTCAAAGCTAAGTATCCCAATCAAGGGCAAAACCCTTCTGGGCTTCAAAGCATACCTAGATTTCTTTTTTCAAACTTATATTTCACCTCTATATTCTTGTAAATATTGCAGGTTCCCAATCCCATTATTCATCGCACAGAATCATTCATCACCAAATCAAACCTGTTTTTTACCCCAGGTATACACTCTTCCCTCAATCATTTTACAGAAGAGCAGGGACAGAGGGGTTCTTACAATACAGGAAAGTTGGGGATCTTCCACCAGATGAGAACCTCAAATGTCCATGCACAAATGATACATGGAGAAGTTGTAGGCAGGTATGAAGCACCTGAGAGAGCAAAAGTCATCTTCCATGGCAAACAACCTGGTCAGGATGAAGGGATGTGTCTGAATCTGCCTCTCTCTTCTTATTGTAGACAAGGTGGAACAATCCAGGCCTGAGTGGAGAGCTGTTCCCGGGTGCCAATGGTTGATATACATTCTACCTTATGAAAGTGTCACAGGAAGTAGGGGAAACCTCCATCTTATGGAACCCTTGGAAGCAACTGTTAGGACAAAGTGGTTGCCAAGGCAGTGACCTCATTCATTTCCAAAGAATGTGACATAACTCATTTCCTTGGTGATGGAACTCTCTGAACTTGGTATCCAAGAAGCCAGGCACCCAGAGGCAGTCCCAGTCCCAGGCCCAGTGGGCTCACTTGTTTGGATTTACCAAGGACAGAGTCAGTTTTCTTGGTACCTAATCTTGTGAGGATGGCCAAATGCCAGGAGAGCTCTGAAGATGGACCTTTCCTGAGAAAACAGGTAGTGGCTAACCACTTTTTCCTGACATCTTCACAGAGTTGGTCAAGGAAACAAGATCTGAGAGAAGACAGGCCATTTCGGGGGAACATAGTATGGCCCACCAGTCAGAGGACACTCCGGATAGTCACAGACCTACTTGGGGGAAGGAGGTGCCTTTGTGGGAGTGGGTGTGTGTTTGTTGTTTTGTCTCATGTTCTGAGAATAGATCGAAAAGGCGGTTTGTTTGGTTTGGAGCAGACAGTTTCTAGTAAGTCATTTGACAAGGCGAGTGTTTCTGTTTATGTGTATCCCACTGTGTCCGTTGTTGTAGACATTAGAAAAGAGAATGCATTAATGGATGTGTCCTGTCTAGTATAAATCTTCCCATAATTCATCCTGCCCAACATATGAATGGACTGCAGCTTGTCTTATGGATGTGCAACACCTGCTATCTTTCTAAGTTGTTGTTTTCTTCCTGAATTCTGGCCACTCTCCAGAATAGGCTCAGGGATTTGTGTCCAAAATATGTACCACCTCCAAGCTCTGTGACATGGCCATGTACTGGATAGCTGAAGAGAATGGCGAGCATCTCAGAAAACTCAGATTTCTGTGTGACCAGGAAAGTCTCAGTGCAGAAACCCTGCTTTGGGCCTTTTGCTTACTTATTGTTGTGTTGCACTGAATGTCAGGAAGGTCTTTGCCTCAGGCCACCCCTTTGTGAAGCTTGAAGAAAACAGTTTTCAAATGGAAATGAATGGGCCTCACCTGTGGCTCTTTGTTTAATTGCTTTGGAAAGGGATGTGTCTTTATCAGCCTCTTGGACCTGTGTGTGGCTGTGACTTAGATTCTCAGCACCTGATGGATCTTAAGAATGATCCCATGTTAGCTTCCAAAACCAAAATGGCAAAAAAATATCATTCATTGTGGATGAAGTCTCTTGCCTTCCTCTGTTAGGTTCCTGCACTCCAACAAATGAGAATAGGGATTCTTTGGATCAAATGAGTTCTTAAAGCCCTGCAGAGGTGCTTGTGTTTTCGCATGACTCTAAATCACCTAAAGAATCCATACCTAAAATCAGTAGGCCTCAAATTGGAGAAACACAGAAGTATTAACGGCAGGCTTATTTGTTCACTCCTGGTTCACAGCAACGGTGTCCAGGCTACCCTGAATTTAGGCAAATGAGGGGCAAACGAGCTGATTTTGGACACTGTCTTGGGCTGCGTCCCTCATGGAAACCTCCAGCCAGAGGTTAAGATGATTGACTATATGGAATAAGGTGAGGGCCATGTGGGAGTGTTTTGGTTTTAATGTTGGTCATTTGTGTGGCATTGGAAAAAATGACTGGGTCCACGTGGGCTTGAACTCTGGTGTGATTCCCCTTAGACAGTGGGTTTTGGAACTGAACTCAGAGAAGCATTGCCATGAATTTTGTTGGGATTTTAAGAGGCCACGCATGAAAGTCGCTCTTGGAAACTGAGACCTAGGCCCCGGGTAGATTTCCAATGAGGCCTGGGAATCTCAGCAAGGATATCACATGATTTTATTCTTAAAGAAATGGCAGCCATAATTGAGAGTCAAAACACACATGGACCTCACATTGTTGACATCAATGGGCCTGGCCTAATGTGACGTTTTGTCCATTCTTTGGGAAGCCTTGCCTGTGACAGTTCTCCAGAGATTTCATTGAAATGAGCTTCCTAACCATTTAATGTTTGCCTAATGAATTGAAACCCACAGTGCCTCCAACTTCATGCTTGAAAAATGGCTAGATAAATACCACGAAATTTTTGAAATTCCTATGACCAGGTGGCACTGGAGAAACATTGGATGTCTTTTTGCTGATCATGAGTATACCAGACAGTGCCTTGATTTACTGAGTTTCATGAAAATGGTGTAGAACAGAGATGCCAGTAATTTGTAGCCTGCTGAGTAGTGGGGCTAGAGCAGTGGTGGGGAGGCGTTTGATAAAACATCCGTGGTAGGACCATGTGCATCTACCATTGGATTCCAAATGGCTTGTAACTGACATGGTGCTGCCAGCAGACCCTTATATGTAAAGGCATCTTGTTATATGGAGAGTTTTAAAAGGAAAATTAAGAATCAGGTTGATATGGACAAGGGGGCAATGGGGCAAGCTGTGAGAGATAGAAGCCTAGTTGGTGCATTCTCTTGCAGACCCTGACCCACCACACGTGACAGAACTCCCTCCAGCACTCTTTCCCAGTTTAGCTGCTAGTATTTCGTGAAACAAATACCAAACTCACAGTGCAGCAGCCTAAACACCACAAAAAGTGGAGGAGGACCAAATGGCTTCACAGTCCACATGGGGAGACGGGGAGACACTTAGTCCCCAGTGGCCTCAGTTTACCTATAAAGAGAGGATTCAGCACTGCTTCATCTTGTTCATTGGAAAATAAGAAACCATGTTCTCCAGGTCACATAGATGCAGACCCAGCTTTGATGGTCTCACTACAAAGGAAGCCAAATCTCATGAAAACAACATATATTTCAGGTGCGGAAGCTCAGAGGCAGTTTCTCAAAAAGTTTTTAGGCCAGCAGAGTTACATGTTTGTGGAGTGTTTACCATGTCCCTTACTTTTGGAAACTCCTAAACCACCTCCAAGGTTGTGAACTCCTGAGCATTTTCCATTCCAGATATATATTCACTGATTGTGTAACTCTTCTCCTCTAATTGTGTCTTACTTGGGGTGAAGGTAATGTCAAGGCATTGTTTTGGATGAGAGCGGGAGGATATTTGTGCAGCATATATTTACATACACATTGGATTCATTTTACAATGTTTCATTCGAAGTACTGAATCCCTGACACTAACCCATACCTAGTAGACTCAGACTATTCATCCTAATATAATGGGGAAAATTAACCCAACACAATAGAAATACAAGCACTTCAGAGGAGACATGTTCTATAGTTGGACTTGACATTTGCATTATATAAGGTAGGGGTTATACATCTAGTCAAATTTTAATTGAAATATTCTCCATGTGTTTTTAAACTTAACAAATAGGTGAATACTTGTTTCCAATTTCTGTAGCCTATTCACACATGTATATTTATATGCATATATAGAATCCTACCAGGTATCACACGTACATTTTTGTAAGGTGGATGTCTTGGCAGATACAAATTGTGAGAAGTGTTCACTCCTCCTAAATGCTGTTGGAAATGAAAATTCAACCTATAAGAGAGCGTCCTAGAAGAACAACATTATACATAAACTCATGTTCAGTAACATAAATATTTTTGCATCTGTGGATGATATATATTTACTGATGAATTTCGATTGGCATTTATATTGGTACTTTTCAATGTCTGTGAGTGTTGTGTGTGTGTGTGTGTGTGTGTGTGTGTGTGTGTATAGATATAGATATAGATATACTCTCCAAAGTTTTCCAAATATGAAATATATGTGTCTAGTATACACTCTCTAAATTCATTCATGTTCATGTATGTGGATTTATAATCAACTTTTCAAAAGATTATAATCAGAAATATTCATCCACCTGAAATACATATTTGTTTCCTAGTACTGACTACTAACTTCAGTGAAGGGTGCATACAAATCCTAATTATTCTACAGTATCTGACCCAGTCTAACATCAATGCAAGTAGACTCCTATGGGACATGATATGTAATTTGTCATTCATTTGTATTCGACACTGGTACATTATTGTTTCTTCAGTTTTTGCACATCATAGGATATACATTTCATCCACAAGTTCACAAATTAATAGGCATTTGTTTCAACATTAATCACTTCTTGCTTCAGAACACATGTATTGTCAGGGTTTCTTGACTGGTCTTTTCATGAGACTTCTTTCCAAACACATTATTTTGAATTTCCATAATCATTTTGAAGCAAAACTCACACACTCTTCATGATAAACCAAAACACTAATATTTCCATTAGATATATAACTGGTTGGAATGAATGATTGTATATCAATATACAATTTCCTTTTATTTTTCAGATATCAGTTCAATTCATTATTTAAAGTTCAAAAAAGTTATATTATTTATTCACAGTATGGTCTATTCGTGGTTTCTCTCTATGTTCATAGAAACAGGGTACACCTATTTGTACCCCCGATTCTAATTTAACATCTTCAATATATTGCTCCCAGAAATGGTGAAAGAAATACTCATGTCACCTCATTATCACAGTAATATTCTGGACAAAAAATGGAAAGGTCACACTTATGATTGTACCAAAGCCTAAATGGAAAGTGAACATGGATTTCTAAAAACATCCATGTCCAGGTTGCCTAATGCTGTCAATTGTCAATCCTATTGGTGACTACATATTTGTTTTTTCCTAATTTATATATTGAAACTCAACCCTGTTGAAAATGTCTAATTCTATCCCTCACTTTATACTTTGCCTGATTTCGTAATGTTTCCATTGATATCTGCTTTTCTACATATTTTCCCCAGTTCAACATAGTGTCTGACTCTTCATATGTGCTGACATTTACATTCACTGTATAACCAAAAGTCTATTGCTAAAGAACTTTTGGTCCAAATCCTATACTCACTCGTCTTCCTAAACCTACCGACTATCTTCCTAATCCTACTGAATATCCCTTTTTGACTGGATGTTCTCTTCTAAATTCAATCATCCAATGTACAAGGTCCTATGCCATTGTATATCAAATTATCTGAGACATCTTTGCAGAACATAATTCAAAGCTAAGTATCCCAATCAAGGGCAAAACCCTTCTGGGCTTCAAAGCATACCTAGATTTCTTTTTTCAAACTTATATTTCACCTCTATATTCTTGTAAATATTGCAGGTTCCCAATCCCATTATTCATCGCACAGAATCATTCATCACCAAATCAAACCTGTTTTTTACCCCAGGTATACACTCTTCCCTCAATCATTTTACAGAAGAGCAGGGACAGAGGGGTTCTTACAATACAGGAAAGTTGGGGATCTTCCACCAGATGAGAACCTCAAATGTCCATGCACAAATGATACATGGAGAAGTTGTAGGCAGGTATGAAGCTCCTGAGAGAGCAAAAGTCATCTTCCATGGCAAACAACCTGGTCAGGATGAAGGGATGTGTCTGAATCTGCCTCTCTCTTCTTATTGTAGACAAGGTGGAACAATCCAGGCCTGAGTGGAGAGCTGTTCCCGGGTGCCAATGGTTGATATACATTCTACCTTATGAAAGTGTCACAGGAAGTAGGGGAAACCTCCATCTTATGGAACCCTTGGAAGCAACTGTTAGGACAAAGTGGTTGCCAAGGCAGTGACCTCATTCATTTCCAAAGAATGTGACATACCTCATTTCCTTGGTGATGGAACTCTCTGAACTTGGTATCCAAGAAGCCAGGCACCCAGAGGCAGTCCCAGTCCCAGGCCCAGTGGGCTCACTTGTTTGGATTTACCAAGGACAGAGTCAGTTTTCTAGGTACCTAATCTTGTGAGGATGGCCAAATGCCAGGAGAGCTCTGAAGATGGACCTTTCCTGAGAAAACAGGTAGTGGCTAACCACTTTTTCCTGACATCTTCACAGAGTTGGTCAAGGAAACAAGATCTGAGAGAAGACAGGCCATTTCGGGGGAACATAGTATGGCCCACCAGTCAGAGGACACTCCGGATAGTCACAGACCTACTTGGGGGAAGGAGGTGCCTTTGTGGGAGTGGGTGTGTGTTTGTTGTTTTATCTCATGTTCTGAGAATAGATCGAAAAGGCGGTTTGTTTGGTTTGGAGCAGACAGTTTCTAGTAAGTCATTTGACAAGGCGAGTGTTTCTGTTTATGTGTATCCCACTGTGTCCGTTGTTGTAGACATTAGAAAAGAGAATGCATTAATGGATGTGTCCTGTCTAGTATAAATCTTCCCATAATTCATCCTGCCCAACATATGAATGGACTGCAGCTTGTCTTATCGATGTGCAACACCTGCTATCTTTCTAAGTTGTTGTTTTCTTCCTGAATTCTGGCCACTCTCCAGAATAGGCTCAAGGATTTGTGTCCACAATATGTACCACCTCCAAGCTCTGTGACATGGCCATGTACTGGATAGCTGAAGAGAATGGCGAGCATCTCAGAAAACTCAGATTTCTGTGTGACCAGGAAAGTCTCAGTGCAGAAACCCTGCTTTGGGCCTTTTGCTTACTTATTGTTGTGTTGCACTGAATGTAAGGAAGGTCTTTGCCTCAGGCCACCCCTTTGTGAAGCTTGAAGAAAACAGTTTTCAAATGGAAATGAATGGGCCTCACCTGTGGCTCTTTGTTTAATTGCTTTGGAAAGGGATGTGTCTTTATCAGCCTCTTGGACCTGTGTGTGGCTGTGACTTAGATTCTCAGCACCTGATGGATCTTAAGAATGATCCCATGTTAGCTTCCAAAACCAAAATGGCAAAAAAATATCATTCATTGTGGATGAAGTCTCTTGCCTTCCTCTGTTAGGTTCCTGCACTCCAACAAATGAGAATAGGGATTCTTTGGATCAAATGAGTTCTTAAAGCCCTGCAGAGGTGCTTGTGTTTTCGCATGACTCTAAATCACCTAAAGAATCCATACCTAAAATCAGTAGGCCTCAAATTGGAGAAACACAGAAGTATTAACGGCAGGCTTATTTGTTCACTCCTGGTTCACAGCAACGGTGTCCAGGCTACCCTGAATTTAGGCAAATGAGGGGCAAACGAGCTGATTTTGGACACTGTCTTGGGCTGCGTCCCTCATGGAAACCTCCAGCCAGAGGTTAAGATGATTGACTATATGGAATAAGGTGAGGGCCATGTGGGAGTGTTTTGGTTTTAATGTTGGTCATTTGTGTGGCATTGGAAAAAATGACTGGGTCCACGTGGGCTTGAACTCTGGTGTGATTCCCCTTAGACACTGGGTTTTGGAACTGAACTCAGAGAAGCATTGCCATGAATTTTGTTGGGATTTTAAGAGGCCACGCATGAAAGTCGCTCTTGGAAACTGAGACCTAGGCCCCGGGTAGATTTCCAATGAGGCCTGGGAATCTCAGCAAGGATATCACATGATTTTATTCTTAAAGAAATGGCAGCCATAATTGAGAGTCAAAACACACATGGACCTCACATTGTTGACATCAATGGGCCTGGCCTAATGTGACGTTTTGTCCATTCTTTGGGAAGCCTTGCCTGTGACAGTTCTCCAGAGATTTCATTGAAATGAGCTTCCTAACCATTTAATGTTTGCCTAATGAATTGAAACCCACAGTGCCTCCAACTTCATGCTTGAAAAATGGCTAGATAAATACCACGAAATTTTTGAAATTCCTATGACCAGGTGGCACTGGAGAAACATTGGATGTCCTGTTGCTGATCATGAGTATACCAGACAGTGCCTTGATTTACTGAGTTTCATGAAAATGGTGTAGAACAGAGATGCCAGTAATTTGGAGCCTGCTGAGTAGTGGGGCTAGAGCAGTGGTGGGGAGGCGTTTGATAAAACATCCGTGGTAGGACCATGTGCATCTACCATTGGATTCCAAATGGCTTGTAACTGACATGGTGCTGCCAGCAGACCCTTATATGTAAAGGCATCTTGTTATATGGAGAGTTTTAAGAGGAAAATTAAGAATCAGGTTGATATGGACAAGGGGGCAATGGGGCAAGCTGTGAGAGATAGAAGCCTAGTTGGTGCATTCTCTTGCAGACCCTGACCCACCACACGTGACAGAACTCCCTCCAGCACTCTTTCCCAGTTTAGCTGCTAGTATTTCGTGAAACAAATACCAAACTCACAGTGCAGCAGCCTAAAAACCACAAAAAGTGGAGGAGGACCAAATGGCTTCAGAGTCCACACGGGGAGACGGGGAGACACTTAGTCCCCAGTGGCCTCAGTTTACCTATAAAGAGAGGATTCAGCACTGCTTCATCTTGTTCATTGGAAAATAAGAAACCATGTCCTCCAGGTCACATAGATGCAGACCCAGCTTTGATGGTCTCAATACAAAGGAAGCCAAATCTCATGAAAACAACATATATTTCAAGTGCGGAAGCTCAGAGGCAGTTTCTCAAACAGTTTTTAGGCCAGCAGAGTTACATGTTTGTGGAGTGTTTACCATGTCCCTTACTTTTGGAAACTCCTAAACCACCTCCAAGGTTGTGAACTCCTGAGCATTTTCCATTCCAGATATGTATTCACTGATTGTGTAACTCTTCTCCTCTAATTGTGTCTTACTTGGGGTGAAGGTAATGTCAAGGCATTGTTTTGGATGAGAGCGGGAGGATATTTGTGCAGCATATATTTACATACACATTGGATTCTTTTGCCAAATTTTCATTCGAAGTACTGAATCCCTGACACTAACCCATACCTAGTAGACTCAGACTATTCATCCTAATATAATGGGGAAAATTAACCCAACACAATAGAAATACAAGCACTTCAGAGGAGACATGTTCTATAGTTGGACTTGACATTTGCATTATATAAGGTAGGAGTTATACATCTAGTCAAATTTTAATTGAAATATTCTCCATGTGTTTTTAAACTTAACAAATATGTGAATACTTGTTTCCAATTTCTGTAGCCTATTCACACATGTATATTTATATGCATATATAGAATCCTACCAGGTATCACACGTACATTTTTGTAAGGTGGATGTCTTGGCAGATACAAATTGTGAGAAGTGTTCACTCCTCCTAAATGCTGTTGGAAATGAAAATTCAACTTATAAGAGAGCGTCCTAGAAGAACAACATTATACATAAACTCATGTTCAGTAACATAAATATTTTTGCATCTGTGGATGATATATATTTACTGATGAATTTCGATTGGCATTTATATTGGTACTTTTCAATGTCTGTGAGTGTTGTGTGTGTGTGTGTGTGTGTGTGTGTGTGTGTGTGTGTATAGATATAGATATAGATATACTCTCCAAAGTTTTCCAAATATGAAATATATGTGTCTATTATACACTCTCTAAATTCATTTATGTTCATGTATGTGGATTTATAATCAACTTTTCAAAAGATTATAATCAGAAATATTCATCCACCTGAAATACATATTTGTTTCCTAGTACTGACTACTAACTTCAGTGAAGGGTGCATACAAATCCTAATTATTCTACAGTATCTGACCCAGTCTAACATCAATGCAAGTAGACTCCTATGGGACATGATATGTAATTTGTCATTCATTTGTATTCGACACTGGTACATTATTGTTTCTTCAGTTTTTGCACATCATAGGATATACATTTCATCCACAAGTTCACAAATTAATAGGCATTTGTTTCAACATTAATCACTTCTTGCTTCAGAACACATGTATTGTCAGGGTTTCTTGACTGGTCTTTTCATGAGACTTCTTTCCAAACACATTATTTTGAATTTCCATAATCATTTTGAAGCAAAACTCACACACTCTTCATGATAAACCAAAACACTAATATTTCCATTAGATATATAACTGGTTGGAATGAATGATTGTATATCAATATACAATTTCCTTTTATTTTTCAGATATCAGTTCAATTCATTATTTAAAGTTCAAAAAAGTTATATTATTTATTCACAGTATGGTCTATTCGTGGTTTCTCTCTATGTTCATAGAAACAGGGTACACCTATTTGTACCCCCGATTCTAATTTAACATCTTCAATATATTGCTCCCAGAAATGGTGAAAGAAATACTCATGTCACCTCATTATCACAGTAATATTCTGGACAAAAAATGGAAAGGTCACACTTATGATTGTACCAAAGCCTAAATGGAAAGTGAACATGGATTTCTAAAAACATCCATGTCCAGGTTGCCTAATGCTGTCAATTGTCAATCCTATTGGTGACTACATATTTGTTTTTTCCTAATTTATATATTGAAACTCAACCCTGTTGAAAATGTCTAATTCTATCCCTCACTTTATACTTTGCCTGATTTCGTAATGTTTCCATTGATATCTGCTTTTCTACATATTTTCCCCAGTTCAACATAGTGTCTGACTCTTCATATGTGCTGACATTTACATTCACTCTATAACCAAAAGTCTATTGCTAAAGAACTTTTGGTCCAAATCCTATACTCACTCGTCTTCCTAAACCTACCGACTATCTTCCTAATCCTACTGAATATCCCTTTTTGACTGGATGTTCTCTTCTAAATTCAATCATCCAATGTACAAGGTCCTATGCCATTGTATATCAAATTATCTGAGACATCTTTGCAGAACATAATTCAAAGCTAAGTATCCCAATCAAGGGCAAAACCCTTCTGGGCTTCAAAGCATACCTAGATTTCTTTTTTCAAACTTATATTTCACCTCTATATTCTTGTAAATATTGCAGGTTCCCAATCCCATTATTCATCGCACAGAATCATTCATCACCAAATCAAACCTGTTTTTAACCCCAGGTATACACTCTTCCCTCAATCATTTTACAGAAGAGCAGGGACAGAGGGGTTCTTACAATACAGGAAAGTTGGGGATCTTCCACCAGATGAGAACCTCAAATGTCCATGCACAAATGATACATGGAGAAGTTGTAGGCAGGTATGAAGCACCTGAGAGAGCAAAAGTCATCTTCCATGGCAAACAACCTGGTCAGGATGAAGGGATGTGTCTGAATCTGCCTCTCTCTTCTTATTGTAGACAAGGTGGAACAATCCAGGCCTGAGTGGAGAGCTGTTCCCGGGTGCCAATGGTTGATATACATTCTACCTTATGAAAGTGTCACAGGAAGTAGGGGAAACCTCCATCTTATGGAACCCTTGGAAGCAACTGTTAGGACAAAGTGGTTGCCAAGGCAGTGACCTCATTCATTTCCAAAGAATGTGACATACCTCATTTCCTTGGTGATGGAACTCTCTGAACTTGGTATCCAAGAAGCCAGGCACCCAGAGGCAGTCCCAGTCCCAGGCCCAGTGGGCTCACTTGTTTGGATTTACCAAGGACAGAGTCAGTTTTCTTGGTACCTAATCTTGTGAGGATGGCCAAATGCAAGGAGAGCTCTGAAGATGGACCTTTCCTGAGAAAACAGGTAGTGGCTAACCACTTTTTCCTGACATCTTCACAGAGTTGGTCAAGGAAACAAGATCTGAGAGAAGACAGGCCATTTCGGGGGAACATAGTATGGCCCACCAGTCAGAGGACACTCCGGATAGTCACAGACCTACTTGGGGGAAGGAGGTGCCTTTGTGGGAGTGGGTGTGTGTTTGTTGTTTTGTCTCATGTTCTGAGAATAGATCGAAAAGGCGGTTTGTTTGGTTTGGAGCAGACAGTTTCTAGTAAGTCATTTGACAAGGCGAGTGTATCTGTTTATGTGTATCCCACTGTGTCCGTTGTTGTAGACATTAGAAAAGAGAATGCATTAATGGATGTGTCCTGTCTAGTATAAATCTTCCCATAATTCATCCTGCCCAACATATGAATGGACTGCAGATTGTCTTATCGATGTGCAACACCTGCTATCTTTCTAAGTTGTTGTTTTCTTCCTGAATTCTGGCCACTCTCCAGAATAGGCTCAGGGATTTGTGTCCACAATATGTACCACCTCCAAGCTCTGTGACATGGCCATGTACTGGATAGCTGAAGAGAATGGCGAGCATCTCAGAAAACTCAGATTTCTGTGTGACCAGGAAAGTCTCAGTGCAGAAACCCTGCTTTGGGCCTTTTGCTTACTTATTGTTGTGTTGCACTGAATGTAAGGAAGGTCTTTGCCTCAGGCCACCCCTTTGTGAAGCTTGAAGAAAACAGTTTTCAAATGGAAATGAATGGGCCTCACCTGTGGCTCTTTGTTTAATTGCTTTGGAAAGGGATGTGTCTTTATCAGCCTCTTGGACCTGTGTGTGGCTGTGACTTAGATTCTCAGCACCTGATGGATCTTAAGAATGATCCCATGTTAGCTTCCAAAACCAAAATGGCAAAAAAATATCATTCATTGTGGATGAAGTCTCTTGCCTTCCTCTGTTAGGTTCCTGCACTCCAACAAATGAGAATAGGGATTCTTTGGATCAAATGAGTTCTTAAAGCCCTGCAGAGGTGCTTGTGTTTTCGCATGACTCTAAATCACCTAAAGAATCCATACCTAAAATCAGTAGGCCTCAAATTGGAGAAACACAGAAGTATTAACGGCAGGCTTATTTGTTCACTCCTGGTTCACAGCAACGGTGTCCAGGCTACCCTGAATTTAGGCAAATGAGGGGCAAACGAGCTGATTTTGGACACTGTCTTGGGCTGCGTCCCTCATGGAAACCTCCAGCCAGAGGTTAAGATGATTGACTATATGGAATAAGGTGAGGGCCATGTGGGAGTGTTTTGGTTTTAATGTTGGTCATTTGTGTGGCATTGGAAAAAATGACTGGGTCCACGTGGGCTTGAACTCTGGTGTGATTCCCCTTAGACACTGGGTTTTGGAACTGAACTCAGAGAAGCATTGCCATGAATTTTGTTGGGATTTTAAGAGGCCACGCATGAAAGTCGCTCTTGGAAACTGAGACCTAGGCCCCGGGTAGATTTCCAATGAGGCCTGGGAATCTCAGCAAGGATATCACATGATTTTATTCTTAAAGAAATGGCAGCCATAATTGAGAGTCAAAACACACATGGACCTCACATTGTTGACATCAATGGGCCTGGCCTAATGTGACGTTTTGTCCATTCTTTGGGAAGCCTTGCCTGTGACAGTTCTCCAGAGATTTCATTGAAATGAGCTTCCTAACCATTTAATGTTTGCCTAATGAATTGAAACCGACAGTGCCTCCAACTTCATGCTTGAAAAATGGCTAGATAAATACCACGAAATTTTTGAAATTCCTATGACCAGGTGGCACTGGAGAAACATTGGATGTCCTGTTGCTGATCATGAGTATACCAGACAGTGCCTTGATTTACTGAGTTTCATGAAAATGGTGTAGAACAGAGATGCCAGTAATTTGGAGCCTGCTGAGTAGTGGGGCTAGAGCAGTGGTGGGGAGGCGTTTGATAAAACATCCGTGGTAGGACCATGTGCATCTACCATTGGATTCCAAATGGCTTGTAACTGACATGGTGCTGCCAGCAGACCCTTATATGTAAAGGCATCTTGTTATATGGAGAGTTTTAAGAGGAAAATTAAGAATCAGGTTGATATGGACAAGGGGGCAATGGGGCAAGCTGTGAGAGATAGAAGCCTAGTTGGTGCATTCTCTTGCAGACCCTGACCCACCACACGTGACAGAACTCCCTCCAGCACTCTTTCCCAGTTTAGCTGCTAGTATTTCGTGAAACAAATACCAAACTCACAGTGCAGCAGCCTAAAAACCACAAAAAGTGGAGGAGGACCAAATGGCTTCAGAGTCCACACGGGGAGATGGGGAGACACTTAGTCCCCAGTGGCCTCAGTTTACCTATAAAGAGAGGATTCAGCACTGCTTCATCTTGTTCATTGGAAAATAAGAAACCATGTCCTCCAGGTCACATAGATGCAGACCCAGCTTTGATGGTCTCAATACAAAGGAAGCCAAATCTCATGAAAACAACATATATTTCAAGTGCGGAAGCTCAGAGGCAGTTTCTCAAACAGTTTTTAGGCCAGCAGAGTTACATGTTTGTGGAGTGTTTACCATGTCCCTTACTTTTGGAAACTCCTAAACCACCTCCAAGGTTGTGAACTCCTGAGCATTTTCCATTCCAGATATGTATTCACTGATTGTGTAACTCTTCTCCTCTAATTGTGTCTCACTTGGGGTGAAGGTAATGTCAAGGCATTGTTTTGGATGAGAGCGGGAGGATATTTGTGCAGCATATATTTACATACACATTGGATTCATTTGCCAAATTTTCATTCGAAGTACTGAATCCCTGACACTAACCCATACCTAGTAGACTCAGACTATTCATCCTAATATAATGGGGAAAATTAACCCAACACAATAGAAATACAAGCACTTCAGAGGAGACATGTTCTATAGTTGGACTTGACATTTGCATTATATAAGGTAGGAGTTATACATCTAGTCAAATTTTAATTGAAATATTCTCCAAGTGTTTTTAAACTTAACAAATATGTGAATACTTGTTTCCAATTTCTGTAGCCTATTCACACATGTATATTTATATGCATATATAGAATCCTACCAGGTATCACACGTACATTTTTGTAAGGTGGATGTCTTGGCAGATACAAATTGTGAGAAGTGTTCACTCCTCCTAAATGCTGTTGGAAATGAAAATTCAACCTATAAGAGAGCGTCCTAGAAGAACAACATTATACATAAACTCATGTTCAGTAACATAAATATTTTTGCATCTGTGGATGATATATATTTACTGATGAATTTCGATTGGCATTTATATTGGTACTTTTTAATGTCTGTGAGTGTTGTGTGTGTGTGTGTGTGTGTGTGTGTGTGTGTATAGATATAGATATAGATATACTCTCCAAAGTTTTCGAAATATGAAATATATGTGTCTAGTATACACTCTCTAAATTCATTCATGTTCATGTATGTTGATTTATAATCAACTTTTCACAAGATTATAATCAGAAATATTCATTCACCTGAAATACATATTTGTTTCCTAGTACTGACTACTAACTTCAGTGAAGGGTGCATACAAATCCTAATTATTCTACAGTATCTGACCCAGTCTAACATCAATGCAAGTAGACTCCTATGGGACATGATATGTAATTTGTCATTCATTTGTATTCGACACTGGTACATTATTGTTTCTTCAGTTTTTGCACATCATAGGATATACATTTCATCCACAAGTTCACAAATTAATAGGCATTTGTTTCAACATTAATCACTTCTTGCTTCAGAACACATGTATTGTCAGGGTTTGTTGACTGGTCTTTTCATGAGACTTCTTTCCAAACACATTATTTTGAATTTCCATAATCATTTTGAAGCAAAACTCACACACTCTTCATGATAAACCAAAACACTAATATTTCCATTAGATATATAACTGGTTGGAATGAATGATTGTATATCAATATACAATTTCCTTTTATTTTTCAGATATCAGTTCAATTCATTATTTAAAGTTCAAAAAAGTTATATTATTTATTCACAGTATGGTCTATTCGTGGTTTCTCTCTATGTTCATAGAAACAGGGTACACCTATTTGTACCCCCGATTCTAATTTAACATCTTCAATATATTGCTCCCAGAAATGGTGAAAGAAATACTCCTGTCACCTCATTATCACAGTAATATTCTGGACAAAAAATGGAAAGGTCACACTTATGATTGTACCAAAGCCTAAATGGAAAGTGAACATGGATTTCTAAAAACATCCATGTCCAGGTTGCCTAATGCTGTCAATTGTCAATCCTATTGGTGACTACATATTTGTTTTTTCCTAATTTATATATTGAAACTCAACCCTGTTGAAAATGTCTAATTCTATCCCTCACTTTATACTTTGCCTGATTTCGTAATGTTTCCATTGATATCTGCTTTTCTACATATTTTCCCCAGTTCAACATAGTGTCTGACTCTTCATATGTGCTGACATTTACATTCACTCTATAACCAAAAGTCTATTGCTAAAGAACTTTTGGTCCAAATCCTATACTCACTCGTCTTCCTAAACCTACCGACTATCTTCCTAATCCTACTGAATATCCCTTTTTGACTGGATGTTCTCTTCTAAATTCAATCATCCAATGTACAAGGTCCTATGCCATTGTATATCAAATTATCTGAGACATCTTTGCAGAACATAATTCAAAGCTAAGTATCCCAATCAAGGGCAAAACCCTTCTGGGCTTCAAAGCATACCTAGATTTCTTTTTTCATACTTATATTTCACCTCTACATTCTTGTAAATATTGCAGGATCCCAATCCCATTATTCATCGCACAGAATCATTCGTCACCAAATCAAACCTGTTTTTAACCAAAAGTATACACTGTTCCCTCAATCATTTTACAGAAGAGCAGGGACAGAGGGGTTCTTACAATACAGGAAAGTTGGGGATCTTCCACCAGATGAGAACCTCAAATGTCCATGCACAAATGATACCTGGAGAAGTTGTAGGCAGGTATGAAGCACCTGAGAGAGCAAAAGTCATCTTCCATGGCAAACAACCTGGTCAGGATGAAGGGATGTGTCTGAATCTGCCTCTCTCTTCTTATTGTAGACAAGGTGGAACAATCCAGGCCTGAGTGGAGAGCTGTTCCCGGGTGCCAATGGTTGATATACATTCTACCTTATGAAAGTGTCACAGGAAGTAGGGGAAACCTCCATCTTATGGAACCCTTGGAAGCAACTGTTAGGACAAAGTGGTTGCCAAGGCAGTGACCTCATTCAGTTCCAAAGAATGTGACATACCTCATTTCCTTGGTGATGGAACTCTCTGAACTTGGTATCCAAGAAGCCAGGCACCCAGAGGCAGTCCCAGTCCCAGGCCCAGTGGGCTCACTTGTTTGGATTTACCAAGGACAGAGTCAGTTTTCTTGGTACCTAATGATGTGAGGATGGCCAAATGCCAGGAGAGCTCTGAAGATGGACCTTTCCTGAGAAAACAGGTAGTGGCTAACCACTTTTTCCTGACATCTTCACAGAGTTGGTCAAGGAAACAAGATCTGAGAGAAGACAGGCCATGTCGGGGGAACATAGTATGGCCCACCAGTCAGAGGATACTTCGGATAGTCAAAGACCTACTTGGGAGCAGGAGGTGCCTTTGTGGGAGTGGGTGTGGGTTTGTTGTTTTGTCTCATGTTCTGAAAATAGATAGGAAAGGCGTTTTGTTTGGTTTGGAGTGGACAGTTTCTAGTAAGTCATTTGACACGGCGAGTGTTTCTGTTTCTGTGTATCCCACTGTGTCCGTTGTTGTAGACATTAGAAAAGAGAATGCATTAATGGATGTGTCCTGTCTAGTATAAATCTTCCCTATAATTCATCCTGCAAAATATATGAATGGACTGCAGCTTGTCTTATTGATGTGCAACACCTGCTATCTTTCTAAGTTGTTGTTTTCTTCCTGAATTCTGGCCACTCTCCAGAATAGGCTCATGGATTTGTGTCCAAAATATGTACCACCTCCAAGCTCTGTGACATGGCCATGTACTGGATAGTTGAAGAGAATGGCGAGCATCTCAGAAAACTCAGATATCTGTGTGACCAGGAAATTCTCAGTGCAGAAACACTGCTTTGGGCTTTTTGCTTACTTATTGTTGTGTTGCACTGAATGTCAGGAAGGTCTTTGCCTCAGGCCACTGCTTTGTGAAGCCTGAAGAAAACAGTTTTCAAATGGAAATGAATGGGCCTCACCTGTGGCTCTTAGCTTAATTGCTTTGAAAAGGGATGTGTCTTTATCAGCCTCTTGGACCTGTGTGTGGCTGTGGCTTAGATTCTCAGCACCTGATGGATCTTAAGAATGATCACATGTGAGCTTCCAAAACCACAATGGCAAAAAATATCATTCATTTTGGATGAAGTCTCTTGCCTTTCTGTGTTAGGTTGCTGCACTCCATCAAATGAGAATAGGGATTATTTGGGTCAAATGAGTTCTTCAAAGCCTTGCAGAGGTGCTTATGTTTTCGCTTGACTCTAAATCACCTAAAGAATTGATACCTAAAATTAGTAGACCTCAAATTGGAGAAACATAGAAGTATTAACGGCAGGTTTATTTGTTCACTCCTGGTTCACAGAAACGGTGTCCAGCCTACCCTGACTTTAGGCAAATGAGGGGCAAACGAGCTGATTTTGGACACTGTCTTGGGCTGCGCCCCTCATGGAAACCTCCAGCCAGATGTTAAGATGATTGACTATATGGAATAAGATGAGGGCTATGTGGGAGTGTTTTGGTTTTAATGTTGCTCATTTGTGTGGCATTGGAATAAATGACTGTGTCCACGTGGGCTTGAACTCTGGTGTGATTCCCCTTAGAGACTGGGTTTTGGAACTGAACTCAGAGAAGCATTGCCATGAATTTTGTTGGGATTTTAAGAGGCCATGCATGAAAGTCGCTCTTGGAAACTGAGACCTAGGCCCCGGGTGGATTTCCACAGAGGCCTGGGAATCTCAGCAAGGATATCACATGATTTTATCCTTAAAGAAATGGCAGCCATAGTTGAGAGTCAAAACACACATGGACCTCACATTATAGACCTCAATGGGCCTGGCCTAATGTGACCTTTTGTCCACTCTTTGGGAAGCCTTGCCTGTGAGAGTTCTCCAGAGATTTTATTGAAATGAGCTTCCTCACCATTTAATCTTTGCTGAATGAATTGAAACCCACAGTGCCTCCAACTTCATGCTTGACAAATGGCTAGATAAATACCATGAAATTTTTGAAATACCTATGACCAGGTGGCACTGGAGAAACATTGGATGTCCTTTTGCTGATCATGATTATACCAGACAGTGCCTTGATTTACTGAGTTTCATGAAAATGGTGTAGAACAGAGATGCCAGTAGTTTGTAGCCTGCTGAGTAGTGGGTCTAGAGCAGTGGTGGGGAGGTGTTTGATAAAACATTCGTGGAAGGGCCTTGTGGATCTACCATTGGATTCCAAATGGCTTGTAACTGACATGGTGCTGCCAGCAGACCCTTATATGTAAAGGCATCTTGTTATATGGAGAGTTTTCAGAGGAAAATTAAGAATCAGGTTGATATGGAAAAGGGGGCAATGGGGCAAGCTGTGAGAGATAGAAGCCTAGTTGGTGCATTCTCTTGCAGACCCTGACCCACCACACGTGACAGAAATCCCTCCAGCACACTGTCCCAGTTTAGCTCCTAGCATTTTGTGAAACAAATACCAAACTCACAGTGCAGCAGCAAAAACTCCACAAAAAATGGAGGAGGACCAAATGGCTTCACAGTCCACACGGGGAGACACTTAGTCCCCAGTGGCCTCAGTTTACTTACAAAGAGAGGATTCAGCACTGCTTCATCTTGTTCATTTGAAAATAAGAAACCATGTCCTCCAGGTCACATAGATGTAGACCCAGCTTAGATGGTCTCACTACAAAGAAAGGCAAATCTCCTGAAAACAACATATATTTCAAGTGCGGAAGCTCAGAGGCAGTTTCTCAAAAAGTTTTTAGGCCAGCAGAGCTCCATGTTTGTGGAGTGTATACCCTGTCCCTTACTTTTTGAAACTCCTCTACCACCTCCAGAATGTGAACTCCTTAGCATTTTCCATTCCAGATATGTATTCACTGATTTTGTAACTCTTCTCCTCTAGTTGTGTCTTACTTGTGGTGAAGGTAATGTCAAGGCATTGTTTTGGATGAGAGCGGGAGGATATTTGTGCAGCGTATATTTACATACACATTGGATTCATTTTCCAATTTTTCATTCGAAGTACTGAATCCCTGACACTAACCCATACCTAGTAGACTCAGACTATTCATCCTAATATAATGGGGAAAATTAACCCAACACAATAGAAATACAAGCACTTCAGAGGAGACATGTTGTATAGTTGGACTTGACATTTGCCTTATATAAGGTTGGAGTTATAAATCTAGTCAAATTTTAATTGAAATATTGTCCATGTGTTTTTAAACTTAACAAATATGTGAATTCTTGTTTCCCTTTTCTGTAGCCTATTCACACATGTATATTTATATGCATATATAGAATCTTACCAGGTATCACACGTACATTTTTGTGAGGTGGCTGTCTTGGCAGATACAAATTGTGAGAAGAGTTCACTCCTCCTAAATGCTTTTGGAAATGAAAATTCAACCTATAGGAGAGCGTCCTATTAGAAAAACATTATATATAAACTCATGTTCAGTAAAATAAATATTTTTTGCATTTGTGGATGATATATATTTACTGATGAATTTCGATTGGCATTTATATTGGTACTTTTTAATGTCTGTGAGTGTTGTGTGTGTGTGTGTGTGCGTGTGTGTGTGTGTGTATATATATATATATATATATATATATAGATAGATAGATAGATATAGATATAGATATAGATATATAGATATAAATATAGATATACTCTCCAAATTTTTCAAAGTATGAAATATATGTGTCTTATTTTGCACTTCCTAAATTTTTCATATTCATGAATGTGGATTTATAATTATCTTTTCACAAGATTATTCTCAGAAACATTCATATACCCTACGAGACTCTTACCACTAATACTAATATAATGGAGAAAAAGAACCCAAACAGAATAGATACAAGCATTTCAGAAGAGACATGGTGTATAGTTGGACTTGCCTTTTGCATAATATAAGGTAGGAGTTATAAATCTATTCAATTTATTGAAATAATTTTCCATGTGTTATTTTTTTTGACACAACACAAAATTTAATCTTTGAAAAATAAATAAAATTGACACTTCCTTAACCAAGCTAATGAAGAAAAAAAACCTCAAATTACTAAAATTAAGGATCATAAAGGAACTTTTACAGAGTACACAACTAAAATACAGAGAATAATTGAAAACTAATTTGAAAATTTATAGTCTAATAAATTAAAATACCATGATGACATCAATAAAATTTTAGAGATATACCCAAACTTAATTAGTAGGACGTGAACAATTTAAACAAATCAATTTCAAGCAATGAAATAGAAGTTGCTGTCAACAGCCTACCAATCAAGCAAAGCCCAGGAACAGACAGATTCTCAGCATTGTTCTACAAGACCTTCAAAGAAGCATTCATCACAATACTCCTCAAATTATTCCATAAAATAGAAAAGGATGGAACTCCTCCAAACTCATTCCATGAGGCTATTATCACTCACATACCAAAATCAGACAAAGACACATCAAGGAAAGAAATCTTCAGAGCAATATTCCTGACAAAGATATATACAAAAATTCTCAATAAAATTCTTTTTTTTAAGCCAAAGTTAATCAAAAGGGATAAAGAGGGACATTACACACTATTCCATGTGTTTTTAAAGTTAAGAAATATATGAATTCCTGTCTCCCTTTCTCTGTAGCCTATTAAGCACATGTATTTTTATATGCACAAATAGAATCCTACCTGGTTTCACATGTACATTCTTGTAAGGTGGCTGACTTGGCAGATACTATTTGTGAGAAGAGATCACTCCTCCTAAACGCTGTTGGTACAGAAAATTCAACCCATGGGTGAGCTTCCTAGATGAACAACATTATACATACATCCATGTTCAGTAAAATGAATATTTTGGGATATGCGGATGAGTTATTTTTCATGATGAATTTCGATTGACATATATATTGCGACATTATAATGTGTGTGTGTTTGTCTCTCTCTCTCTCTCTCTCTCTCTATATATATATATATATATATATATATATATATATATATATATATATAGTCTCCAGATTTTCCAAAATATGAAATATATGTCTTCTTATACACCACCTGAATTCATTCATATTCATATATGTGGATTTATAATCAACTTTTAACAAGTTTATTCTCAGAAATATACATCCACAGAAATACATATTTGTTTCCTAGTACTGAAAACTAAATTCAGGGAAGGGTTCTTACAAATCCTAATATTTCTAGACTAACTGACAAAGTTTAACATCAATGCAAATACATTCCTATTGGATATGATGTGTTTTTTAAAGTTCATTTTTATTCAAACTTGGTGCATTATTATTTATTCAGTTTATGGACATCATAAAATATATCCTTTCATTCACAAGTTCACAAATTTATAAATATTTGGTTTACTTTCAATCACTTCCTCCTTCGGAACACATATATTCCTCTATGTTTCTTGACTGGTCTTTTCACTAGACTTCTTTCTAAACACATTATTTTCGATTCCATTATCATTTTTGAAGCAAAACTCACACACGATTCATGATAAACGGTAACCCTAAAAATACCATTAGATATATAACTTGTTGGAATGAATGTACATATATCAATATATGATTTCGTCTATATTTTCAGATATTAAAACAATCCATTATGTAAATTTGGAACCAGTCACATAATTTTTTCACAGTATGGTCTATTAATGCATCATCTCTATATTCATCAACACAGGGTAAACCTCTTAGTATCCCCAGTACTAATTTATATGTTTTCAAAATATTGCTCCCAGAAAAGGTGGAAGAAATACTCATGTCACCTGATCTACATATACATATTATCACAGTAATATTCTGGACACAAAATGCAAAGGTCACCATTATGATTGCAATAAAGCCTCAATGGAATGTGAACATGGATTACTAAAAACATCCATGTCCAGTTTGCCTAATGCTCTCAAATGTCAATCCAATTGGTGACTACATTTTTGTTTCTTTTTAAGATTATGTATTCAACCTCAACCCTGTTGAAAATGTCAAATCTTATCACTCACGTTATACTTTGCCTGATTTCCTAATGTCTCTATTGATGTCTGCCTTCCTACATATTTTTCCCAGTTCATCATTGTGCCCAACTTTTCACATATGGTGCCATTTATATTCACTCTCTAACCGAAACCTATTGCTAAAGAACTTTTGGTCCAAATCCTAGACTCACTCTTCCTCCTAAACCTACTGACTATCTTTCTAATCCTACACACTATCCCTTTTTCACTGGATGTTCTCTTCTACATTCAATCATCTGAGGTACAGGGTCTTATGCCATTGTATATCGATTTGCATCGACCTCGGTGCAAAACATTACTCAAGCTAAGGATCCCAATCAAGAGCCCAAATCCTTCTGGGCTTGAAATATTACCTAGATTTCTGTTTTCATACTTATATTTTACCTCTATATTCTTATAAATATTGCTGGTTCCCAATACCATTATTCATCCAGCAGAATGATTCCTAAGCCAAATGGAACATGCTATTAACCCTAACCATACAATGTTCCCTCAATCTCACTTTACAGAAGAGCAGGGATAAAGTTGATATTACAATACAGGAAGTTAGGAGATCTTCCACCTGCTGAGTACCTCAAAATCCATGCAGAAATAATCCCTGGAGAAGATGTAGGCAGCTATGAAAGACCTGAGAGAACAAAAGTCATATTCCATGGCAAACAACATGGTCAGGATGAAAGGATGTGTCTGAGTCAGCCTCTCTATTCTTAATGCAGGGAAGATGGACCAAAGCAGGCCTGTGTGGAGAGCTGTTCCCAGGTGACTATGGTTTCTATACCATTCTAACATGTGAAAGTATCACAGGAAGTAGGGCAGCCTCCATGTCAGGAGACACTAGGATGCAACTGTTAGGACAAAGTATTGGCCAAGACAGGGACCTCATTTATTTCCTGAAGGTAGTGACCTCACCTCATTTCCTTGGCGATGGAACTCTCTGAATTTTGTGATCCAGGAAGCCAGGCACCAGAGCCAGTCCAAGTCCCAGTCGCAGTGGGCTCACTTGTTTGGATTTACTAAGGACAGAGTCAGTCTTTCTTGGTACCTACTGATGTAAGGGTTGCCAAATACTAAGAAAGCTCTGAAGAGGGGTCTTTCCTGAGAGGACAGGAATTGGCTCACCACTGCCTCCTGACAACTTCACAGAGTTGACCAAGGAGACCAGATCTGAGACAGAAAGGCCATTTGTGGGGAACATCGTATGGCCTACCAGTCAGAGGACACTCCAGATAGTGACAGACCTACTTGGGGGAAGGAGTTGCATTTGTGGGTGTTGGTTTGTGTTTGTGGTTTTTTTCCATGTTCTGAGAATAGGTAAAAAAGGAGGTTTGTTTGGATTGGAGTGGACTGTTTCCAGTAAGTCATTTGACAAGGAGACTGTTTCTATGTCTGTGTATCCCACTGTGTTTTTCTTTGTGGATATTAGAAAAAAATAGCTCATTGGGTGTGTCCTGTCTAGTAGAAAGCTTCCCAGCATGCATCCTTTCCAATTAATGAATGGACTGAGGCTTGCCTTATCCATGGGCAACACCTGCTATCTACCTAATTTTCCATTTTTTCATGAATTCTGGCCACTCTCAAGATTAGTATCATGTATTTTTGTACAAGATATGTACCACCTCCAAGCTCTGTGACATGGCCATGTACTGGATAGCTGAAGGGAATGGCGAGCAACTCAGAAAACTCACATATTAGAGTAACAAGGAAAACAGTGCTTGGGGCCTTTTGATTACCTATTGTTCTGTTGCTCTGAATGTCAGAAAGGTCTTTGCCTCAGGCCACCCCTTTGTGAAGCCTGAAGAAAACAGTTTTCAAATGGAAATGAATGGGCATCACCTGTGGCTCTTTGCTTCATTGCTTTGGAAATGGATGTATCTGAATCAGCCTCTTGGCCCTGTGTGAGCCTGTGGTTTAGATTTTCAGCACCTGATGAATCTAAAGAAAGATCCCATGTGGGCATCCAAAACCTAAATGGAAAAAAGATCAGTCATTGTGGATGAAGCCTCTCGCCTTCCTCTGTAAGATTCCTGACCTCCATCAAGTGAGAATAGGGATCATTTGTGTCAAATAAGTTCTTCAAAGGGCTGCAGAGGGGAGACAATAGGTGCTTGGGTTTTCTTATAACTCCAATTCACACTAAAAATCTATACCCCACAGTCAGTAGGCCTCAAATTTGAGAAGTGGAGTAGTATTAACGGCAGGCCTATTTGATCACTTCTGGTTCACACTAACGTTGTCCAGGCCACCCTGACTTTAGGCAAATGAGGGACAAGGGAGATTATTTTTGACACTGTCTTGGGCTGTGCCCCTCATGGAAACCTCCAGCTAGAGGTTATGATTAGTGTCTATATAAAAAGATGAAGAGGGCCATGTGAGAGTGTTTTGGTTTTAATTGTCATCATTTGTGTGGCAATTTGAAGAGATGCCTGGGTCCACCTGGGCTTGAACTCTGTTGTGATTCCCCTTAGAGACTGAGTTGTGTAACTGACCTCAGAGAAGTATTGCCATGAATTGTGTTGGGATTTCAGGAGGCCACACATGAGATTCACCATTGGAATCTGAGATCTTGGCCCAGGGTGACTTTACACAGAGCACTGGGAATATAAGCCAGGATATCACAAGATTTTATTCTGAAAGATTCCAGCCATAGTTAAAACACCAACAGGGAATCTTTAGATCACTTATAAGCAAATTAAAAAACAAAATTTTTTAACAAGAGTAAAAATACTTAGTTAATGTAATGCTACCCTGAATTTTTTGGGTGAGTTTTACTTTATATTCCCTGTTTGAGATCCTAGTAAACTTGAGAGAAAAAAAAAAAAAGAAAAAAACAAAACTTTTGAACATAACTTTAAATGAAATAAAATCTGACCTACTGC
The DNA here is from genome assembly GCF_048772815.1 of Callospermophilus lateralis. Classification (NCBI taxonomy): domain Eukaryota; kingdom Metazoa; phylum Chordata; class Mammalia; order Rodentia; family Sciuridae; genus Callospermophilus; species Callospermophilus lateralis. The sequence goes on from NW_027515475.1 coordinate 53,651, forward strand.
TTTCGTAGTCATTCTCACATGTAGTAAGATGGGACACAGAGCCTTATCTCAGGTAAGACAGGGCTCTTTATAAATCTTAAGTGTTTTAGTTCTAAAGCTGATCTTCGTTTTTTAATATCCTTTTACAAAGTTTACATAAATTGTTTGAGGTCACATGAACATTAGCTAACACCATATAATATCACTTTTGAAACATGAATTAAAGAATGGCTGAATGTTTTTAACATTCAAATAGATTAGGCTCTCATTAATTTAAAAATACATTTAAATTGTTGCACAATGTAAAGTGTAACATAAAACTTTACATATCTTATTGATAACAGGTAAATAAATCCCCAATATATATTTTATTTACCATACAACTTCAGAACACCAGCTTGATATAATGCTCTTTTAAAGTTTCTACCTTATCGAGTTGTATAACTGGAAGATATGAGCACATTAATAGCATCACAGTTACATTGATGTTTCTACATTAACCAAGTTTATCTTTTAAAGAAATGGCAGTACAGTGCTCTAAAATAACAGTTCTGTTTTAAACAGTTGTTTAATTTTTATGGTTGCTTGCTCTGGAAAAAATAAAACTTAATAAACACAATGTTATGAGTAATCTTATGTTTTAAGAAATTTTTGTCTCTTTAACACATGACTAATTTTTACAATCTTACACAGACTTTAGTAGAAAGTCTGTATAAGATTGTAAACATTTTATACAGATTTTGTACTAAAAATTGATAGACCTTAGTATATCAATCAGATATCAAACAAAAACACTCATGAATGAGTAAATCCAAATCAAATTTACTTTACTTTTTAATCAAAATATTAGACAAATGTATTGAACAGTGTAAACCATTTTTTGGTTGAAGGAAAAGTCCTAGAACAAAGTCATATAGACCTTTGGTAGACAATAATATTTTATTAGAATTTTGAACACCTAGAAAAACTTATAGGCATAAATTTGAAGACATTTATATTTATCTGTTTATCCAATCTAAATTGAAACATTTAAACCACGTGAATTAAAGATCTGTGGTCCACTTTTTAAAATTTGTTTTTATGAGCGCTTTTTTATATGAGTGCTCCTTATATATGTTAATTTGTGTATCATTTGAATGATATACGGACATATGTGTATATATATATATATATATATATATATATATATATATATATATATATAGAGAGAGAGAGAGAGAGAGAGAGAGACATACAACACATAACAAAAGTGTGCACACCTAATAATAGTGAAGGCCTTGTAGCTTTTCACAGGTGAAATCACCATTGCAATGTTTTTAAAACTCCACAGTTGGTCAAAGATAAAACTGATCAGAAAAACATTAACCTAGGTCTGTAGGATCAAAATCATAAACTAAAAAAAAAAAAAGAATCTAAGAAAAAATTATGAGTCCTAGAAAAAATGACTGGCCGGTAATTAGTAAATACCATACAATTTACCATTTTTTTCCCTTAGGCCTCAGATCAGTCTCCTACTGAGCTTACAGGAGACTTTCATTTGCATTTCCACAGAAGTCCTGGCTGAGGTCTGGAAGGAGCAGGAAAAAACTGCTATTCTGAGCAGACACCTCAGGCCTAAGGCATTTTAACCATAATTTTCTGGTTAGGATGTTGAAAATTATGCTACAAGTTTAAGATACAATTCACAAAATTTTATATCTTTACATCTTGTTTTGTCAACAGATATCATACTATGATTTACTATCCTTGTCCAAATTAATGCACTGGTAAACACAGTGACATTTTCCCAGGCTACCCAATTCAAAATTGGAGAAAAAAAGACTGCATGATTGGGAAGTTACTTGCCAACTTGGAAGTAGAGTTCTTTAGTTTTCCATCCTAAGTATTTAAGTTCTCTGGCATGAATTTTCTGAAATCAAAAACTAAACAATTACCTAAACCCGACTTTTAACTGCAATATTGTGCAATGCTTCAAAAAACGCATTCAGATACCAGATTTTTACAATAAAACATCATCATTTAGACACACATTCAGCTAAGATCATTCTCAAGAAACAATTTATAATATAAACACATTATTGCACATGTCTTAAAGGGCCAAAAACAAAGGCACAAGACAGACAGAAAGGAACTCCAGAATATGGCTGACAGACAGAAGCCTTTAAAACAGAGCAGATAAGAGAAAAATCTCCTGCACCAGCGGCACCACAGATGTCCCCACAAGGGGACCAGATGTTTTCACAGAGAAGCTACCTGAAATGTAAAATCAAGGGTCTCCATGGTGACTTTACTGCATTTAGTGTCCCCTTTTTATTTTTCTCTTTTAAAAGAAGACAGAGGTGTCATAATGCTTACAGTGCAGGGAAGGAAGGAGGGAATTCCCTGAAGCAACAGGGCTTTGGCAGTTGCTGGGGTCCCTCAGTCCCTCCTTTTACTTACAGGATTAGCTCTTCTGTTTCGGGTCCACTCCAAGCATGCTCCATCTCCTAACATTTCAGTCGTCAGCTCTCAAAAAGTTCTGGGACGGGGCCGGGTATCAAAATTTGTAACTTAAAGTTCGGTTTCTGACCCTGAAGCAAATTAATGCTGATTTAATAATGAGGACAGGGTTTTGAGAAAAAGAAAATGGAGGTTTATTACTTTGCTAACAAAGGAAAAACAAGGGGACTCTGCCAAAAGGTTGTGACTCTCATGATCTGGAGGGACAAGGGATTTTAAAGAGTTTCACTTGTTAACCTGGGATATACTCAGTTCTTCGTTCCCCAGCAGGCATTGCCCTGTGCAGTGGGTGTGCTCCAGGCAGCCAGCTAGGGGCTTCTTTCTTCCTGCTTAACAAAGGTGGGTAAAGTTCATCACAGTTCCTTAAAACACAGTCGAAAGGGTGTCAGGCTTACTTGCTTTGTTACCCTTTTTCACGTCCAATATCCTTAAAATTTTACCACAGAAATCAAACAAAAAAACGCACAAAAACAAACAACAAAAAACATATAGACCACAGAACAAAACACACAAAAACAGAATCCTGGTGCCGAAACAGAAAAACAGAGGAGCAATGCAACATCTTGCTAAAGCTCCAGGGTAGGAGCGTGTGTGTGCCCATCGGCACCTCTCTACCCTTCCAGAGGAATTCCCTACAGAACAGAACAGAGGACAGCATGATTCTCATTACTGTCCTGGACAGGAGTGTATGTGAGCCTCCCCAGGCCACCTCTCTGTCATCAGAAGAGATCTCCCTTAACCAGATATCAGATGTTATAAAGGCGCCACTTACCTATGGAGGCCTCCTCCACCAGGGGCTTGATAATAGTTTTAGTGTGGTGGTTCACTGCAGTGCTCCCCAGACTGACGGCTCACTCCAAGGCCTTGGAACATCTCAAGTTGTGCACCCCCTAGAGTGGTTCTCCAGCCCAGTGCCCTGGAGGGAAGGCCAGCTTCAGAATTTTCAGCAGTCTGGTTTTGTGATCTGCTCGGGCAGGGTCATCTCACTGGGGAACTCCAAAATTTTGGACTAGGATGCAAGAAAAGACCACTGACTCCAATTAAAATCAAATTAAGGCAAGCTTATTATTTCAACAGGCTGGGCTGCCTCTCCTTCCCAAAATGGCGGGAACAAGACAGCAACCCCACCTTTCCTACAGCCCAGCTATATAGCCCAGAAAGTTACACAAACGGGTGGTTACAGATAACAAAACTTTGAAAGCATCACACTAATGGTAGTTTACATTTTTTTTTTGCTGGCCCCAATATCAGAAATAATGAGGACCATTAGGGCCTCAGAGAGGGTTGTTGTCTGGCCAGGGAAGGCCAATATTTATGAGGTGTCACTAAAGTTTCAGAAAGTACTGTTATCTGGTCAGAGAGCCAGGTGTGGATGAGTTCAAGGCACGGGCAGGCGTTCCAAGCAGGTTCAGAATTTGCAGTAATTTAGAGTAAAGCCAAAATTATCTTTTCACGGCTTTGTGGCAAGATGGTTCCCAATTTTAATAAAAAATCAGGTTGGGTCTATCAAGCCTCTCCCTTACTTTTGGAAACTCCTCTGCAAACTCCAATGTTGTGAACTCCCGAGCATTTTAATTCCAGATATGTATTCACAGAATTTCTAACTCTTCTATTCCAATTGTGTCTTTCTTGGGGCGAAGGTAATATCAAGTCATTGTTCTGGATGAGAGTGGAAATATTTTTGTGTAGCACATATTTGCATACACATTTAGGAGATCACTCCTCCTAAACACTGTAGGAACAGAAAATTCAAACTATGGGGGAGCTTCTTAGTTGAACAACATTATTCATGAATCCAAGTTCATTAAACAAATAGTTTTGGATCAGTGGATGATATATATTTCAAGATGAATTTCAATTGGCATATACTATGCTACATTTTAATGTCTGTGTGTGTTTTTTGTTTATAATGTTTTGCGATTTATATGGATTTAAAATCAAGTTTCCACAAGATTATTCTCAGAATATTCATCCACCTGAAATACATATTTGTTTCCTAGTACTGAAAACTAACTTCAGTAAATGGTGCATAAAAATCCTAATATTTCTACAGTAACTGACCCAGATTAATATCAATGCAAGTAGATTCCTAGGGGACATGATGTGTATTTTGATGTTCATTTTTATTCAACACTGCTACATTACTATTTCTGCAGCTTATGCACATCATACTGTATATATTTCATTCAAAAGTTCGCAAATTTATATGCATGTGTTTCACGTTCAATCACTTCCTGCTTCAGAACACATGAATTCCTCCAGGTTTCTTGACTATTCTTTTCATGATACTTCTTTCCAAACACATTATTTTTGATTTCCATAATCACGTTTGAAGCAAAACTCACACACTTTTCAGGATAAAATATAACCCTAATATTACCATTAGATGTATAAGTGGTTGGAATGAATGATTGCATATCAATATGAGATTTCTTTTATATTTTCAGATATCAATTCAATCCATTATTTAAAGTGGAACCAGTTATATTATTTATACACAGTATGGTCTATTCATGCATAATCTGCATATTCATAGACACAGGGTACACCTATTTGTACCCCAAATACTAAATTATACGTCTACAAAACATTGCTCCAGAAACGGTGGAAGAAATATTCATGTCACCTGATCTACACATACATTTTATCACAATAATATTCTGGACACAAAATGCAATGGTCACACTTATGATTTTAAAAAAGCCTAAATGGAAAGTGAACATGGATTACAAAAATCATCCAAGTCCTGGTTACCTAATGCTCTCGAATTCAATCCTATTTGTGACAACATATTTGTTTCTTCCTAAGATTATATATTCAAACTCAACCCTGTTGAAAATGTCTAAACCAATTACACACTTTATACTTTTGCTGATTTCCTAATGTCTCTATTTATGTCTGCTTTCCTACATATTTTCCCCTGTTCATCATTGTGACTGACTCTTCACATGTGCTGACATTTACATTCACTCTCTACCCGAAACCCTATTTGTAAAGAACTTTTGGTCCAAATCCTATACTCACTCTTCTTTATAAACCTGCTGACTACCTTGGTAATCCTACGGACTATTCCTTTATGACTAGATGTTCTGTTTGTTATTCAATCATCCGAGGTACAAATCCAATTTCATTGTATATTGACTTATCTGAGACATCTGTGCAGAATATAATTCAAAGCTAAGTATCCCACTCAAGGTCCCAATGCCCTACTTGGCTTCAAATCTTCCCTAGATTTCTGTTATATTTTACCTATATATTCTTGTAAATATCACAGGTTTCCAATACCATTATTCATCCAGCAGAATGATTGCTAACCAAAATTGAACATATTATTAACCCTAACCATACACTGTTCCCTCAATCTAACTTTAGAGCAGTGCAGGGACAGAGTTGGTCTTACAAAAGAGGAATGTTGGGGATCTTCCACCTGCTGAGAATATCAAAGATCCATGCAGAAATGATCCCCGAAGAAGATGTAGACTGCTATGAAGGACCTGAGAGAGCAAAAGTTAGCTTCCATGGCAAACAACCTGGTCACTATGAAGGGATGTGTCTGAATAAGCCTCTCTCTTTTTAATATAGAGCAAATGGACCAAACCAGGCCTGTGTGGAGATCTTTTCCCCGGTACCAATGGTTGATATACCATTCTAACTTGTGAAAGTGTCACAGGAAGTAGGGGCAGCCTCCATCTCATGGGACCCTTGGAAGCAACTGTTAGGACAAAGTGGTTGCCAAGGCTGTGAGCTCATTCACTTCATGAAGGAAGTGACCTACCTCACTTTCTTGGTGATGGAACTCTCTGAACTTGGGATCCCTGAAAACAGGCAGCCAGAGTCAGGCCCAATAACATTCACAGAAGTCTCACTTTTTGGATTTACCAAGGAGAGAGTCAATATTTCTTGGTATCTACAGTTGTGAGGATGGCCAAATGCCAGGAAAGATCTGAATTGGGGTCTTTCCTGAGAAAGCAGGTATTGGCTCACCGCTGGCTCCTGACAACTTCACAGAGTGGGCCAAGGAGTCCAGATTTGAGAATAGAGAAGCCATTTCGGGGGAACATAGTATGGCCCACAAGGCAGAGGACACTCTTGATAGTCACAGACCCTCTTGGGGGAAAAAGGTGCCTTTGTGGGAATGAGTGTGTGTATGTGGTTTTGTCTCATGCTCTGAGAATAGGTAGGAAAGGCGGTTTCTTTGGTTTAGAATGGACTGTTTCTAGTAAGTCATTTGACAAAGCAAGTGTTTCTATGTCTGTGTATCCAACTGTGTCCATGGTTGTAGACATTACAAAAGAAAATGCATCAAGGGATGTGTCCTGTCTAGGAGAAAGCTTCCCCACATTCATCCTGCCCAATTTATGAAAGGACGGAGGCTTGCCTTATTGATGGGAAAGACCTGCTGTCTTCCTAAGTTTCTGTTTTCTTCTTGAATTCTGGCCACTCTCCAGAATAGACTCATGGTTTTGTGACCAAGATATGTAGCACCTCAAAGCTCTGTGACATGGCCGTGTACTGGATAGCTGAAGGGAATGGCGAGAATCTCAGGAAACTCAGATATCTGTGTGATCATGAAAGTCTCAGTGGAGAATCCCTGCTTTGGGCCTTTGCTTACCTATTGTTCTGTAGCACTGAATGTCAGGAAGGTCTTTGCCTAAGGCACCACTTTGTGAAACCTGAATAAAACAGTTTTCTAATGGAAATGAATGAGCATCACCTGTCTCTCTTTGAGTAATTGCTTTTGAAAGGGATGTGTCTGAGCCAGTCTGTTGGCTGTGTGTGAGGCTGTGGCTTGCATTCTCAGCACCTGATGGATCTAAAGAAAGATGCCATGTGTGCATCCAAAACCAAAATGGCCAAAAGAGCAGTCATTGTGGATAAAATCTCTTGCCTTCCTCTGTAAGGTTCCTGACCTCTATCAAGTGAGAATAGGAATCCTTTGGGTCAAATGACTTCTTCAAAGCCCTGCGGAGGCTAGCCAGTAGGTGCTTGGGTTTTCTCATGACCCCAATGCACATAAAGAATCTAAACCCCACAGTCAGTAGGCCTCAAATTGGAGAAGCTGAGCAGTATTAATGGTAGGCCTTTTTGATCACTTCTGGTTCACAGAAGGGGTGTCCAGGCCACTCTGACTTTATGGAAATGACGAGCAAGAGTGCGTATTTTGGACACTGTCTTGTCCTGCGCTCCTCATAGAAACCTCCAGGTAGAGGTTATGATGAGTGTCTATATGGAAGAAGATGAGAGCCATGTGGGACTATTTTGGTTTTAATTGTGGTCATTTGTGTGGCAGTTGGAAGAGATGACTGGGTCCACCTGGGTTTGAACTCTGGTGTGAATCCCCTTAGAGACTGAGTTCTGGAAGTGACCTCAGAGAAGTATTGCCATGAATCGAGTTGGGATTTTAGGAAGCCATGCATGAGAGTCGCCCTTATAAACTTAGATCAAGGTCCAGGGTGGCTTTCCACAGAGCACTGGGAATCTCAGCCAAATTATCCCATGATTTTATTCTTAAAGACTTGGCAGCCATACTTGAGAGTCAAAACACACATGGAACTCACATTGTAGACCTCAATAGGCCTGGCTTCATGTAACGTTTTGGCCACTCTATGGGAAGCGTTGCCTATGAAAGTTCTCCAGAGTTTCACTGAAATGAGCTTCCTCAACATTTAATGGTTCTTGAAAGCCACAGTACCTCCCAACTACATCCTTGAAAAATGGCTAGATAAATACTTTGAAATTTTTGAAATTCCCATGACCAGGTGGCACTGGAGTATCTTTGGATGTCCTGCTGCTGATCATGAGTGTACCAGAGAGTGCCTTGATTGACTGGAATTTATAAAAATAATGTAGAACAGAGATGGTAGTAAGTTGGAGCCTGCTGAGTAGTGGGCCTAGAGCAGTGGTAGCCACGTGTGTGATAAAACATCTGTGGTGGGTCCATGTGATTAGCCCATTTGCTTCCAAATGGCTTGTGACTGACATGGTGCAGCCAGCAGACCCTTATTTGTAAAGGCATCTTTTTATTTGGAGAGCTTTCAAGGTAATGATCAGAATCAGGTTGATATGGTCAAGGGTTCAAGCTATGTGAGAAAGAAGCCTGGTTGTTTCATTCTCCTGCAGACCCTAACCCACCACACGTGACAGAACTCCCTCTAGCACTGTGTCCCAGTTGAACTTGTTGTTCAAAAAGCCCAGTGCAGCAGCAAGAACCAAAAGCCCCAGTGCAGCAGCAAGAACCACCACAAAAATTTGAGGAGGACCAAATGGCTTCACAGTCCACACGGGGTGAAACTTAGCCTCCAGTGGCCACACTTTACCTACAAAGAGAGAATTCAGCACTGCTGCCTCAGGTTCATTTGAAAATAAGAATCCATGTTCTCCAGGTCATATAGATGCAGACCCAGCTTTGATGGTCTCACTACAAAAGAAGCTAAAACTCCTTAATACAACATATATTTCAAGTGCCCAGCTTCAGAGGCAGTTTCTCAAGAAGTCTTTAGGCCAGCAGAGCTCAATGTTTGTGGAGTGTTTACCATGTCCCTTACTTTTGGAAACTGCTCTACCACCTCCAAGGTTGTGAACTCCTGAGCATATTCCATTCCAGATTTGCATTCACAGATTTTCTAACTCTTCTCCTCTAATTGTGTCTTACCTGGGGTGAAGGTAATGTCAAGGCATTGTTGTGGATGAGAGTGGGAAGATTTTTGTGTAGCACATATTTGCATACACATTGGATTCATTTTCCAATTTCCCATTAAAAATACTGAATCCCTGACATGAACCCATACCCTACTAGACTCTGACTACTAATCCTAATATGATGGAGAAAAATAACCCAAACAGAATAGAAATACAAGCAGTACAGAGAAGGCATGGTGTATAGTTGGACTTGCCTTTTGCATTATGTAGGGTAGGTGTTATAAATCTAGATAATTTTTAATTGAAATAGTTCTCCATGTGTTTTTAAAGTTAACAAATATGTGAATTTCTATCTCCCTTTCTCTGTAGCCTATTCAGTAAATGTATTTTTATATGCACATATAGAATCCTAGCTGGTATCACATGTACATACTTGTTTGGAGGCTGACGTGGCAGATAAAAATTATGAGAAGAGATAACTCCTCGTAAATGCTGTTGGATCTTAAAATTCAACCTATGGGTGATCTTCCTAGTTGAACAACATTATTCATAAATCCATGTTCAGTAAAATTAATATTTTTGGATCAGTGGACGATATATATTTCACCATGAATTTCGATTGGCATATATACTGCTACTCTTTAATGTCTGTGTGTGTTTTGTGTTTGTGTGTGTGTATATATATATATATATATACAATCTCCAGATTTTTTAAAAAATAAAATATATGTGTCTTATTATACACTCCCTAAATACATTCATATCCATGTATGTGGATTTATAATCAAATTTTTACAAGATTATTCTCAGAAATATTCATCCCCCTGAAACACATATTTGTTTACTAGTACTGAAAACTAACTTCAATGAAAGGTGCATACAAATCCTAATATTTCTGCAGTAACTTACCCAGGTTAATATCAATGCAAGTAGATTCCTATGGGACATGATGTGTATTTTGACATTCATTTTTATTCAACACTGGTACAGTACTATTTCTTCAGTTTATGCACATCATAGGATAAATGTTTCATCCAAAATTTCAAAATTTAAAACTTTTGATTCACTTTCAATCACTTCCTGCTTCAGAACACATGTATTCCTCCATGTTTCTTGACTGGTCTTTCATGAGACTTCTTTGCAAACACATTATTTTCGATTTGCATAATCAATTTTGAAGCAAAAGTCACACACTCTTCATGATCAACCGTAACACTAATATTACCATTAGATGTACAACTGGTTGTAATGAATGTATGTATGCCAATATCAATATAAGATTTCCTGTATATTTTCAGATATCAATTTATTCCAATTCCAATTTCTAATGTTGGGTCCAGTTATATTATTTATTCACAGTTTGGTCTATTCATTCATCATCTATATATTCATCAAAACAGGGTACACCTATTTTTTTCCACAATACTAATTTATAGGTTGTAAAAATATTGCTCCCCATAATGGTGGAAGAAATACTCATATCACCTGATCTACATATACATTTTTATCACAGTAATATTCTGGACACAAATGTAAAGGTAACACTTATGATTGTACCAAAACCTAAATTGAACGTGAATATATATTACTAAAACCATCCATGTCCAGGTCGCCTAATGCTCTCAAATTTCAATCCTATTGGTGACTACATATTTGTTTCTTCTAATATCATATATTCAACCTCAACCCTGTTGAAAATGTCTAATCCTGTTACTCACTTTATACTTTGCCTGATTTCCTAATGTCTCTATTTTATATCTGCTTTCCTACATATTTTCCCCAGTTCATCATTGTGACTGACTCTTCATATGTGCTGATATTTTCATTCACTCTCTAAACGAAACCCTATTGCTAAAAAACTATATTTCCAACTCAAAGACTCACTCTTCAACCTAAACCTACTATTTTCCTAATCCTACTGACTATCCCTTTTTGACTGGATGTTCTCTTCGACATTCAGGCATCTGAGGTACTAGGTTTTATTCCATTGTATGTAGATTTACCTGCGACCACATTGCAGAATGTAATTCAAAGCTAAATATCATAATCAAGGGCCCAATGCCCTTCCTGGCTTCAAATCTTACCTAGATTTCTCTTTTCATACTTACATTTCAAATACATATTCTTATAAATATTTCAGGTTCCCAATACCATTATTCATCCAGCAGAATGATTCCTAACACAAATAAAACATGTTGTTAACCCTAACCATAAACTGTTCCCTCAATCTAAATTTACAGAGGGAAGGGACAGAGTTGGTCTTACAGTAAAGAAATGTAGGGGGTCTTCCACCTACTGAGACCCTCAAAGTTCCATGCTGAAATGATCACTGGAGAATATATGCGCAGCTATGAAGGACCTGAGAGAGCAAAAGTCATGTTCAATGGCAAACAACCTGGTCAGGATGAAGGTTTCTGTCTGAATCAGCCTCTCTATTCTTAATGTAGAGAAGATGGACCAAACCAGGCCTGTGTGGGTAGCTGTTCCCGGGTGCCTATGGTTGATATAAGATTCTAACTTGTGAAAGTGTCACAGGAATTAGGGACAGCCTCCTTTTCATGTGAGACTTGGAAGCCACTGGTTGGACAAAGTGATTGCCAAGGCAGTGACCTCATTCAGTTCCTGAAGGAAGTGACCTCACATCACTTCCTTAGTGAAGGAAATCTCAGAACTTGAGATTCATGAAGCCAGGCACCCAGAGTCAGTCCCAGTCCCAGTCCCAGTGGTCTCACTTGTTTGGATTTACCAAGGACAGAGTAAGTCTTTCTTGGTACCTATTGATGTGAGGATTGCAAAATGCCAGTAAAGATCTGAAGAGGGGCCTTTCCTGAGAAAGCAGGTAGTGGCTCACCTCTGGGTCGTGACACCTTCACAGAGTTGGCCAAGGAGACCAGATCTGAGACATTTCAGGCCATTTAGGGGGAAAATAATATGGCCCACAAGTCAGAGGACACTCCGGATAGTAACAGACCTTCTTGGGGGAAGGAGCTGCCTTTGTGGGTGTTGGTTTGTGGTTTTGTCTCATTTTCTGAGAATAGGTAGGCAAGGCGCTTTATGTGCTGTGGAATGAACTGTTTATTGTAAGTCATTTGACAAGGCGAGTGTTTCTATGTCTGTTTACCTCACTGTGTCCGTGGTTGTACTCATTAGAAAAAAAGAATGCATCAATGGATGTGTCCTGTCTAGTAGAAAGCTTCCCAGAATTCATCCTGCCCAATTTATGAATGGATTTCAGATTGCCTTATCAATGGGTAACACCTGCAATCTTCCTAAGTTACAGTTTTCTTCCAGAATTCTGGCCCCTCTCCAGAATAGTCTCATGGTTTTGTCTCTAAGGTATGTACCACCTCCAAGCTCTGTGACATGGCCATGTACTGGATAGCTCAAGTGAATTGTGAGCATCTCAGAAAAATCAGATATATGTGTGACCACTAAATCTCAGTGGAGAAACCCTGCTTTGGGCCTTTTGCTTACCTATTATTCTGTTGCTATGAATGTCACGAAGTTCTTTGTCTCGGGCCACCAATTTGTGAAGCCTGAAGAAAACAGTTTTCAAATGGAAATGAATGGGCATCACCTAGGGCTCTTTGCTTAATTGCTTTGGAAAGGGGTGTGTCTGAATCAGCCTCTTGGCCCTGTGTGAGGCTGTGGCTTAGATTCTCAGCACCTGATGGATCTAAAGAAAGATCCCATGGATGCATACAGAACCAAAATAGCCAAAAGAGCTGTCATTGTGGATGAAGACTCTCGCCTTCCTTTCAAAGGTTCCTGACATCTATCAAGTGAGAATAGGGATCCTTTGGGTCAAGTGAGTTATTCAAAGCCCTGCAGAGGCTAGCCCATACGTGCTTGGGTGTTCTCATTACTCCAATTCACATAAAGAATCTAAACCCCACAGTCAGTAGGCCTCAAATTGGAGAAGCCAAGCAGTATTAATGGCAGACTTATTTGATCACTCCTCGTTCACAGTCAGGGTTTCCAGGCCACACTGATTTTAGGCAAATCGGGGGAAAGGTAGGTTATTTTGGACATTGTCTTGGTCTGTGTCCCTCATGGAAAACTCCATCCAGAGGTTATGATGAGGGTCTACATGGAAGAAGATAAGGGCCATGTGGGAGAATTTTGTTTTGAATTGTGGTAAGTTGTGTGGCAGTTGGAAGAGATGCCTGGGTTTACCTGGGCTTTAACTCTGGTGTGATTCCCCTTAGAGTCTGAGTTCTGGAACTGACCTCAGAGAAGCATTGTCATCAATTGTGTTTGAATTTTACTAGGCCATGCATGAGAGTTGCCCTTGGAACCTGAGATCTAGGCCCAGAGTGGCTTTCCACAGAGCACTGGGAATCTCAGCCAGGATATCACATGATTTTATTCTGAAAGACTTTGCAGCCACAGTTGAGTCAAAACACGCATGGACCTCACATTGTAGACCTCAATGGGCCTGGCTTCATGTGACCTTTTGGCTACTCTTTGGGAAGCCTTGCCTGTGAGTGTTCTCTAGAGCTTTCATTGAAATGAGCTTCCTCAACATTTAATGGTTCCTGAATGAATTGAAACCCCCAGAGCCTCCAACTTCATCCTTGACAAATGGCTTGATAAATACCATGAAATTTTTTAAATTCCCGTGACCAGGTGGCACTGGAGAACTTTTGGATGTCCTGTTGCTGATGATGAGTGTACCAGACAGTGCCTTGATTTACTGGGTTTCATGAAATTTGTGTAGAACAGTGATGCCAGTAAGTTGGATCCTGCTCATTAGTGGGCCTAGAGCAGTGGTGTGAACGTGTGTGATAAAACATGTGTGGTGGTGACATATGGATCTGCCATTGGCTTCCCAAAGGCTTGTGACTGACATGGTACAGCCAGCAGACCCTTCTATGCAAAGGTGTTTTTTATATAGAGAGGTTTCAGGGCAATGTTCAGAATCAGGTTGCTATGGAAATGGGGGCAACTTATGTGGAATTGAATCCTGGTTGGTGCATTCTCATGCAGACCGTGACCCTCCACACGGGACAGAACTCTCTCCAGCACTGTGTCCCAGTTTAGCTCCTTGTATTTCATGAAGCAAATACCAAACTCCCAGTGCACCTGTGAGAAACACCACGAAAATTGGAGAATGACCAAATGGCTTCACAGTCCACACGTGGAGACACTTACAACCCAGTGACCATAGTTAAACTACAAAGAGAGTATTCAGCATGGCTGCCTCATGTTCATTGGAAAATTAGAAACAATATCCTCCAGGTCACATTGTTGCACACCCAGATTTGATGGTCTCCCAACAAAGGAAGCTAAAGCTCCTAACAACAACATATATTTTTAAGTCCCCAACCTCAGAGGAAGTTTCTCAAGAAGTCTTTACACCAGCAGAGCTCCATGTTTGAGAAATGTTTACCCTGTCCCTTACTTTTGAAAACTCCTCTACCACCTCGGAGGTTGTGAACTCCTGAGCATTTTTCATTCCTGATATATATTCACAGATTTTCTAACTTTTCTCCTCTAATTGTGTCTTACTCGGAACAAAGGCAATGTCAAGGCAATGTTCTGGATGAGAGTGTGAACATTTTTTTGTAGCACATATTTACATACACATTGCATTCATTTTACAATTTTCCATTCAAAATACTGAATCTCTGACATGAACCCATACCCTACTAGACTCTGACTACTACTCCTAATATGATGGAGAAAAATAACACAAACAGAATAGGAATACAAGCAGTTAGGAGAAATCATAGTGTATAGTTGTACTTGTATTTTGCATGATTAATGGTAGGTGTTATAAATCTAGTCAATATTTAATTTAAATAGTTCTCCATGTGTTTTTAAGGTTAACAAATATGTGAATTCCTGTCTCCCTTTCTCTGTATTCTATTTAGCACATGTACTTTTAAATGCACATATAGAATCATACCTGCTATCACATGTACATTTTTGTGAGGTGGCTGATTTGGCAAATACAATTTGTGAGAAGTGATCACTCCTCTTAAACGCTGTTGGAACTGAAAATTCAACCTATAGGTGAGCTTCCTAGTTGAACAACATTATACATAAATCCATGTTCAATTAAAGAAATATTTTTGCATCTGTGGATGATATATATATCATGATAAATTTCGATTGGCATATATATTGCTAATTTAATGTCTGTGTGTGTGTGTATTTTGTGTGTGTGTGTGTATGTGTGTGTGTGTGTGTGTATATATATATATATATATATATATATATATATATATATATACTCTCCAGAAATATATGTGTCTTATATACACTCTCTAAATTCATTCATGTTCATGTATATGGATTTATAATCAACTTTTCACAAGATTTTTCACAGAAATATTCATCCACCTGAAATACATATTTGTTTCCAGTACTTAATACTAACTTCAGTTTATTTTGCATACAAATACTATTATTTCTACAGTAACTGACCCAGTTTAACATCAATGCAAGTAGATTCCAGTGGGACATGATGTGTATTTTGAAGGTCATTTTTATTCAGCACTGGTACAATACTATTTCTTCAATTTATGCACATGATAGGATATATATTCCATCCACAAGTTAGCAAACTTATAGGCAGTTGTTTCACTTTCATCACTTCCTGCTTCAGAACACATAAATTCCTCTAGGTTTCTTGACTGGGCTTTTCATGAGACTTCTTTCCAAACACATTATTTTTAATTTCCATGATCACTTTTGAAGCAAAACTCACACACTCTTCATGATAAACCATAATCCTAATATTACCATTAGATGTATTAGTAGTTGAAATGAATGTATGTATATCAATATAAGATTTCCTGTATATTTTCAGATATCAATGGAATCCATTATTTAAATTTGGAACCCATTGTATTATTTATTCACATTATGGTCTATTCATGCATTATCTCTATATTCAGAGTCACAGGATATACCTATTTGTACCCCCAATACTAATTTATACATCTTCAAAATATTGCTCCCAGAAATGGTGGAAGAAATACTCACGTCACCTTATCTACATATACATTTTATCACAGTAATATTCTGGACACAAAAAGCAAAGATGACACTTATTATTTTACCAATGTAAAGGTCAGGCGAGTGTCGGAGGAAGAGACTACCAGAGACTGTCTCATGCAACAGCCATGGATTTATGGGGGTCCAGCATGCTGGGGTCAGAGCTCCCTTGAATAGAGCACAGAGCCCTGAGAACAGCTTAAGCAGAGCTTATATACTTTCCTTGGAGAGGGAAGATAGGAAAGTTTATTGATGGGTCAGGGCGAGTGGGCGGTTTGCGTCCAGATGGGTGAGGAAGTACATTCTGCAGTTTTGCAGTTGGGTACAGCACTTTCAGGGAACTAGATTAGCAAACAGTTCTCAAGACATCAACAGTGTTTTGTTAAGCATACCGAAAAACTGGAAGTGACAAGTACCTATTTTATTAACCTTTCATTCCCCACTTCTTCTTTTGGTTACTTTTAATCATAAAAATGATCATTGGGGGTGTCACATTTTATGTTTACTAGTGCGGTATATTGTTTTCTGATTACCATAAGTTTAACTTGTCCAATTTGAGCATGGAGAAAGGAAACTACACGGTTGATCAAACAGGGTCCTACAATTACCAATAATATGAGGATTATTAATGGACCGGCCAGGGCTGATGAAAACGTAGTTAATGAGGGGGCTTTGTGAACCAAGACTCAAACCACCTTTTTTGGGCCTCTATCTCTTGTTGATGCTCTTCAAGGCATCTTCTTAATTTAATCATAGATTCTTTTACAACTCCAGTACGGTCGGCATAAAAACAACATTCTTCCTTCAATGCAGGACGAAGGCCCCTTCTCTCATGAAGAGGAGGTCCAACCCTCGACTGTTCTGTAAAATAACTTCAGAGAGAGAGGTTAAAGATTCGTGTAAAGCTGTGAAGGAGGTTTTTAATATCTTTAAGTTTTGGTCTATTATTGCTTCTAATTGGGTCATTTGTTGTGTCCCATGGACCAGGGCAGTGGTTCCTGTGCCCACCCCTGCAGCAACTCCAATTCATAATAGGATGACTAAAGTGAGGGATACAGGTTCCTGGCAGAACCTGGTTGTTTGCCCCCCTATTTGATATTTAAATGTACCTGCGTCATGATAGAGCACTCTGGAAAACATCTGCACCATTACATAATTAATCACATCTGTTGACCATTTTATGAAAACATAAACAATGTTTAAGTGTATAGAATTGTACTGCTGTAGAGATGGACAAGGCCAGGTACCTAAGATAGCACAGAAGACAGGGAAACAGTCTTATTTGGTTGCATCCGGATTTAGAGGGCATTGCTTCTGTTGTAATCAATTAATCCCTGAACCCAAAGTTTAGGTTGTTTCAGAATTTTGTACCCAGCATGTAAGGGAAGGGGCTCAGAAGTTCACAGTCTGCAGAAGTTCACAAAAAGCAGTTTTTGTTTCTGTTTTTTTTTTCCTCTGTTCTGGGAAAGTTAACTTCTTAAGGACACCTGGGAGGGGGAGAGCTTTTTTCTTCTTTTTTTTCTTTTCCTCCCTGCCAGCTGTTACCATGGAGCCCAGTTGGTAACTTCTATATCTTAGAAATGTAGCCATCTCTATGAAGCCCCAGCTCTAGGCCAGAGGCCTTCTTCATATATTTTGTTAAAAACTACTAAGGGGGTGTCTAGCTTAGGAGTGCTGATTTTTCCAGCCAGTGGCCAAGTAGAACAGAGCAACACGAATAGAGGAAGTTTATCTACATTGAACTCTTTTATAGGAACTGTGTTGCTGAAAGGCTTAAAGTCAGCCATGGTGAAGACTTCTGGAGAAGGTCATTTAAGACTTTTCTGTGGGCCTGGTACAGAGGGGAAGACAGGGAAGGCAGGGGATGAGAGCAGCTCCGTGGATCTGAGGATGAGGAAAAAGAGATATAAAAGAATTATGGGAAAGGGGTTTGGGATTTTCCTGGCAACAAAACTTGAGCAGTAGAACAGGTAGAGCAGAGGCGAAGACGGGAGTGAGTATCCCAAAAAGCCTGTGAGGGACTTTAAATTCTTAGTAACCTGTTTTCAGTGATGACAAAGCAACTTTAAAGGCCATTTTAATTACATCTTTGATAGGCGTCTGAGGGCACTCCTTAGCTGGTTTGAGCTTTGGGTTAGCTGGTAAGAGGACCTGGTGGGACCCGGTGTGGGCACTGACAGGAGGAGAGAGGAGTGAGTGGGTGGAAGGGTACCTCAGTACCTGCTAGCTCAGCAAGGGGCAATGGTCTGAGAACCGACGGAAATTTGGGTTTTTGATCTAGTAACTGGAGCTGAGAAATCAGGTTGCTGATGTGGGAGTGACAGCAGAGAGTCTGGGGCAGAAGGCTGCGGGTGAGTATCTATTGGAGAAGCATAGTTCAGGATTTGAGCATAGGAGGGAAAAGGCCTACACGTAGGGGAATTTCCTTCCACACTTTTGAGCACTTGTCGAAGTTGAAAAGGTCACACAAAATTTGAGGATCTAGAGACCCTTCTGGTGGCCATCGTTTTTTGTTATCTAACTGGTAATATGGCCAATGCTGTGTACTGAATTTGATGAGGAGTTTTGCTTCCACCAGGTAGCCCCTGTATCCTCACATCCCCATTATTTACAGAAGAAGTTGGCTTTTCCCCCACACAGTCGTGGCTGTTTTTGGCTTTGGTAGTCCGCCAGGCAAACATAGTAATCTAGGCTAGCCAACCTGCATCTGGCTCGCGTGTCCCTACATCCATAATGTTTGTTTCCATTATCTATTGTATGGAAAGTATTTAATGGAATTTTTGGGGATCCTCTTCATCAGGGATTTCCCAATAGGAAAGACGTATAGCCAGCTGACAAATTTCTTGGTGGAGAGATGGCCACCAGGTCCCTAAGTGGGCTGTATGTGCGATAGACCATACTTCTTGTCTAGTAGGATTTGTGATCAGCCATCGCTGCTGAACGGGTTGATGAGGGTTAGGACTACTGGTGACCAATTGGAGAGTCTATAGTCTTATTCACATGGCGAATATACAATTTGAAAATGTTACCAGTCTTTTCCATTTTTTCAGCCAGATTCTGGACAGGGCACAGGCTTGAGATGAGAATTAGGAACCAGGAAGTGATTCCGTCTAACTTTAGCACTGTAGGTGTTATAAGTAGCACCTGGTATGGTCCTGTCCAGCCGGGTTCCAGGGATGACACCTGATGTTGTCTTATGTAGACAAAGTCTCTTGCTTGATATAGATGTGGAGTACCCTCTTCAGCAGGTTGGTAGGCAGTGGCCAGCTGTTTCCACAGGTATTGCTGAGTTCCTTCCAGAACTTTAAGTCTGTCAAGCAAGGTGGTGTGGAAGGGATCGTTAGATCTTTGAGTTAGGGTTAGGTCCCTTACTGGAGATGGGGCCCCATAGAGAATTTCATAGGGGGTGAGGTTACACAAAGAAACAGAGGGAGTATTTCTTGCATGAAATAGTGCATAAGGCAGGAGCATAGTCCAATCTTTTATGCTACTCTTTAAGCTTAATTTCGTTTAGGTCTCTTTAATGGTTCTATTTAATTTTTTTACCTGTCCTGAACTCTGGGGTCTATAAGCACAATGTAACTTCCAATTAATCCCCAGGGTCCTGGCTAACCCCTGAGTTACCTGGGCCATGAACGCTGGTCCATTATCAGACCCTATTACCTTAGGCAGGCCGTACCTTGGAAAAATATCTTTCAGGATCTTCTTGACCACCATTTGCGCCTTTTTTTTTTGGGGGGGGGGAGGCTTCAATCCATCCTGAAATATATCTACAAAGAGTAGGAGATATTTAAGTCCATACCATGCTTGCTTAATTTCAGTAAAGTCCACTTCCCAGAATTGTCCTGGTCTGGTTCCTCATAGGTGCTTTCCTGCAGGAAGCTTGGAAGTGTAAGCATTAACCTATTGACAGACCCGACAGGCTTTTTTTTACCTGTTCAGTTATTTCCTTTCACTGTGAGTCGGTTAGTGGAAAACTCTGTTCTTGATCCTTCAGGAATGCCTGCAATTTCTTTGAACCAAGGTGAGTGAACTGATGTACATTTTTAACGTAGTGTAGGGCTTTCTGAAATTTCAGGCTTTGCTCAGTGAAGTTGAGGAGAACAGTGTCAGTGTCCTTAGATGTTATCAAAAGCTTGCTGGATCTCAGGGGTCCATTAGAATTGGGCATCTCCCTTTAACAGCGGGTGTAAATGAGAAGTTAAGGACCCAAACACAGGAATCCTTAACCTGCAAAACCCAGCAGTCCCAAGAAACTCTCTGTGTTGTCTGCTGTTAGATGGGGGTGGTTTCTGCACAACCGTTTGATTTCTGGGCTCAGTGAGCCATCGTTTACTGCCCCTAAAGGAATAGCCCAGGAAGATTACTTCTTGCTGGCAAATTTGGGCCTTTTAGGAAGAAGCTCTATACCCGAGTTGAGGAAGCTCACATAATACTGCTTGGGTCCCAGATTCACAGATATCCTTGGTGTTGGGTGCCAGTAGCAGGTCATCCACGTATTGAAGCTGGGTGACTTCGGGGTGCGTAGTTCTGAAGCTGTTGAGATCTCTTTGGAGGGCTTCATCAAAGAGAGTGGGGGAGTTTTTCAACCATTTTGGGGAGTCTAGTCCAAGTTAGTTGACCACACGTTCCAGTTTCTGGGTCTACCCACTAGCAAGCAAACAGCAACTGACTATATTTATGCAGAGGCAAGCAAAAGAAAGCATCTTTTAAGTCCAGAACAGTATACCATTTCCTCTCAGGGTTCAGAGTGATAAGCAGATTGTACGGATTAGGTACACTGGGGTGAATGTCCTACACTCTGTTGTAGGTCTCTCTTATGTCTTTAATGGGGGATAGTCCCCGGCTCCTGGCTTTTTATACTGGTAGCGGGGGAGTGTTTTAGGATGATTGACAAGGCCTTAGGACCGTAATGCCAGATATTTCTGAATATGGGGCCTTATCCCATCTTTAGCTTTTTTGCTCAGAGGATATTTTTTGACATTGATTGGGGAGGCTGAGGTTTTGAACTCCACTGTTTTTGGAGGTTGTTTCATGGCTAGTCCTAACCCAGCAGTTTTTTTCCAGGCATCTGGGCAATCTGTTATCCATTTCTGGGGTAGCTTGCCTGTTTGATCAGTCTTGGGGGGTGTGAAGAGTTGCTGTTCATCTTCTACTGACATATTTAAAGCCGTGAATATAGGAGTTTATACTAAAGGATTTAGAAATATCATTTTGGGGCCTTCATGGTTAAAAGTCATTTTGGCCCGGAGCTTGGTGAGCAGATCTCTGCCCATCAATGGGGCCAGGCATTCTGGGATTATTAGGAAGGAGTCATGGATTTTTCCTTTCCTCATGTCCATGGTTTTCTTAGTTGTCTAATTCCCATATTTACTGGTGTTAGCACTTTGAACTAGAGAGCTTTTATTTGATAGAGGGCCCAGTGGGGCCTTAAGGACTAAGTATACTGCCCCTGTATCCACTTCAAAGTTTACTGGGGTCCCCTCCACATCAAAAGTTACCCTGGGTTTATTGGGAGTCTAGCAATCTGGGGCTCAGTGCTCACTTGAATAGAGCAGAGAGCAATGAGAACAGCTTAAGCAGAGGTTATATACTTTCCTTGAAGAGGGCAGGGAGGGAAGCTTATTGATGGGTCAGGGCGAGTGGGCGGTTTGCGTGCAAACAGGTGAGGGTGTACATTCTCTGTTTGGCAGTCTGGGACAGCACATTCTGGGAAAAAAATTAGCAAACAGTCCTCAAGGTTTCAACAGTGTTTTGTTAAGCATACAGAAAAACAGGAAGTGACAAGTACCTATCTTATTAACCTTTCACCAAATCCTAAATGGAAAGTGAGCATGGATTTCTAAAAACATCCATTTCCAGGTTGCTTAATGCTCGCAAATAAATCCTATTTTTGACTACATATTTGTTGCTTTCTAAGATTATATATTCAACCTCAACCCTGTTGAAAATGACTAATACTAATCCTCACTTTATGCTTTTCCTGATTTCCTAATGTCTCCATTGATATCTGCTTTCATACATATTTTCCTGAGTTCTTCATTGTGACTGACTCTTTACATGTGCTGAAATTTACATTCACTCTCTATCCGAAACCCTATTGCTACAGAACTTTTGTTCGAAATCCTATACTCACTCTTTTTTCTATACCTACCAACTATCTTCCTAATCCTACCGACTATCCCTTTTTGACTGGAAATTCTCTTTGACAATCAATCATCCAAGGTACAAGGTCCTATGCCATTGTATATCAATTTATCTGAGACATCTGTGCAGAATATAATTCAAAGCTAAGTATCCCAATCAACAGCCCAATGCCCTTCTTGGATTCAAACCTTATCTAGATTTCTGTTTTCATACTTATATTTCACCTATATATTCTCGTAAATATCGCGAGTTCCCAATACCATTGTTCATTCCTCAGTATGATTTCTAACCTAAATCAAACCTGTTATTACTCTAACCATACACTGTACCCTCAAACTAACTGTACAGAAGAGCCGGGAGAGAGTTTGTCTTACAATACAGTAATGTAGGGGCTCTTCCACCTGCTGAGAACATCAAAGGTACAAGCAGAAATGATACCCTGGAGAAGTTGCAGGCAGCTATGAAGGACCTAATAGAGCAAAAGTCATCTTCCATGACAAACAACCTGGTCAGTATTAAGGGATGTGTCTGAATCAGCCTCTCCTTTCTTAATGTAGAGAAGATTGATCAAACCATGCCTGTGTGGAGAGCTGTTCCCAGGTGCCTATGGTTGATATACCATTCTAACTTGTGAAAGTGTCACAGGAAGTAGTGGCAGCCTCCATCTCATGGGAACCTTGGATGAATCTGGTAGGACAAAGTGGTTGCCAAGGCAGTGACCTCATTCAGTTCCTGAAGGAAGTGACCTCACCTCACTTTCCTGGTGATGGAAATCTCTGAATTTGGGATCCAGGAAGCCAGGCACCGAGAGCCAGTCCAAGTCCCAATCCCAGTGGTCTCCCTTGTTTGGATTTACCAAGGACAGAGTCAGTCTTCCTTGGTACCTACTGATATGAGGATTGCCAAATGCCTGAAGAGCTCTGAAGAGGGGCCTTTACTGAGAAAGCAGGTAGTGGTTCACCGCTGGCTGTTGACAACTTCACAGAGTTGGCCAAGGAGACCAGATCTGAGACAGTACAGGCCATTTTAGGGGAACATAGTATGGCCCACTATTCAGAGGACACTCCGGATAGTCACAGACCTACTTGAGTTAAGGAGGTGCCTTTGTGGGTGTGGGTGTGAGTTTGTGGTTTTGTCTCATGTTCTGAGAATAGGTAGGAAAGGCTGTTGTTTTGATTTGAGTGGACTGTTTCTAGAAAGTCGTTTGACTAGGCGAGTGCTTCTATGTCTGTGTATCCCACTCTGTCCATGGTTGTAGACATTCGAAAAGAGAGTGTATCAATGTATGTGTCCTGTCTAGTGGAAAACTTTCCAGCATTCATCAGGCCTAGTTGATGAATGGACTGTGGCTTTCCTTATGGATGGGCAACACCTTCTAACTTCCTAAGTTCCTGTTTTCTTCCTGAATTCTGGCCACTCTCCAGAATAGCCTCATAGTTTTGTGTCCAAGATACATACCACCCCCAAGCTCTGTGACATGGCCATGTACTTGATAGCTATAGGAAATGGGAACATCTTAGAAAACTCAGAGATCATTGTGACCAGTAAACGCTCAGTGAAGAAACCATATTTTGGTTCATTTGCTTACCTATTGTTCTGTTGCCCTGAATGTCAGGAAGGTCTTTGCCTCAGGCCACCCCTTTGTGAAGCCTGAATAAAACAGTTTTAAAATGGAAATAAATGGGAATAACTTGTGGTTCTTTGCTTTGGAAAGGGATGCGTTTGAATCAGCCTCCTAGCCCTGTATGAGGTTGTGGCTTAAATTTTCAGCACATGATGGATCTAAAGATAGATACCATGTGTGCAATCAAAACCATAATGGCAAAAATTCAGTAATTGTGGATGAGTCTCTTGCCTTCCTCTGTTAGGTACCTGACCTCTATCAAGTGAGACAGGGATCCTTTTGGTCAAATGAGTTTTTCAAAGTCCTGCAGATGTGCTTGTGTTTTCTCGTGACTCCAAATCACATAAAAAAATCTATACCTGAGAGTCAATAGGGCTCAAATTGGAGAAGCAGAGCAGTATTAACGGCAGGCCTATTTGATCACTTCTGGTTCACAGGAAGGGTGTCCAGGCCACCCTGACTTTAGGCAAACGAGGGGCAAGGGAGAATATTTTGGACACTGTCTTGGGATGCGTCCCGCATGGAAACCTCCAGCCAGAGTTTATGATGAGTGTCTATATTTAACAAGATGAGGGCCATGTGGGAGTGTTTTGGTTTTAATTGTGGTCATTCGTGTGGCGGTTGGAAGAGATGACTGGATCCAACTGGGCTTGAACTATGGTGTCATTCCCCTTAGAGACTGAGTTCTGGAACTTACCTCAGAGAAATATTGCCATGAATTGTGTTGGGATTTAGGAGGCCACGCATGAGAGTCACCCTTGGAAACTGAGATCTAGGCCCAGTGTCGCTTTCCACAGAGCACTGGGAATCTCAGGAGGATATCACACAATTTTATTCTGAAAAACTTGTCAGACATATTTGATAGTCAAAACACACATGGACCTCAATTGTAGACCTCAATGGGCCTTGCTTCATGTGACCTTTTGGCCACTCTTTGGGAAGCCTTGCCTGTGAGAGTTCTCCAGAGCTTTCATTGAAATGAGCTTCCTCACCATTAAATAATTTCTGAATGAATTGAAACCCACAGTGTCTCCAACTTCATCCTTGAAAATTGGCTAGATAAATACCATGAAATTTTTGAAATTTCCTTGACCAGGTGGCACTGGAGAACATTTGGATGTCCAGTTGCTGATCATGAGTGTACCAGACAGTGTGTTGATTGACTGGTTTTCATGAAAATGGTGTAGAAAAGAGATGCCAGTCATTTGAAACCTGTTGAGTAATGGGCCCAGAGCGGGGGTGAGCAAGTGTGTGATAAAACATCTGTGGTGGGGTCATCTGGATCTGGCATTGGCTTCCAAATGGCTTGAGACTGACATGGTGCAGCCAGCAGATCCTGTATGTAAAGACATCTGGTTATATAGAGAGGTTTCAGGGCAATGTTCAAAATCAGGTTTCAAAGGTCAAGGGAGCAACCTATGTGGTATACAAGCCCTGTTGGTGCATTCTCCTGCAGACCCTGACCCACCACACGTGAAAGAACTTCCTGCAGCCCTTTGTCCCAGTTGAACTCCTTGTATTTCATGAAGCAAATACCAAACTCCGAGTGCAGTATCAAGAAACGTTTTGAAAAGTGGAGGATGACCTAATGGCTTAGCAGTCTACATGGGGAGACACTTAGACCCAGTGGCCATAGTTTACCTACAAAGAGAGAAATCAACACTGCTGCTTCATGTTCCTTGGAGAATTATAAACCATGTCCTCCAGGTCACAGATGTGCAGACCAAGCTTTGATTGTCTCACTAGAAAGGAAGCTAAAGCTCCTGACAACAACATATATTTCAAGTGCCCAACCTAGAGGCAGTTTCTCCAGAAGTCTTTAGGCTGGTAAATCTCCATGTTTGTGGAGATTTTACACTGTCCCTTACTTTTGGAAACTCCTCTACCAACTCCAAGGTTGTGAACTCCTGAACATTTTTCATTTCAGATATGCATTCAAAGATTGTCTAACTCTTCTCCTCTAAATGTGTCTTACTTGGGGTGAAGGTAATGTCCTGGCATTGTTCTGAATGAGAGTGGGAAAATTTTTGTGTAGCACACATTTGCATACACATTGATTCATTTTACAATTTTCCATTTGAAATACTGAATTCTTGACACTAACTCATACCCTACTAGACTCTGACTACTAATCCTAATATGATGGAGAAAAATACCCAAACAGAATGAAAATACAAGCAGTTTACAGCAGGCAT
The DNA here is from genome assembly GCF_048772815.1 of Callospermophilus lateralis. Lineage (NCBI taxonomy): Eukaryota > Metazoa > Chordata > Mammalia > Rodentia > Sciuridae > Callospermophilus > Callospermophilus lateralis. Next base: position 79,739 of record NW_027515475.1, read on the forward strand.
GGTGTATTGTTGGACTTCCTTTTTGCATGATAGAGGGTAGGTATTCTAAATCTACTCAATTTTTAATTGAAATAGTCCTCCATGTGTTTTTAATGTTAACACATATGTAAATTCCTGTCTTCCTTTCTATGTAGCCTACTCAGCACATGTATTTTTATATGCAAATATAGAATCCTACGTGGTCTCACAGTACATTTTTTTGAGTTGGCTGACTGGGCAGAAACAAGTTGTGAGAAGAGATTTCGTAAACGCTGGTGGAACTGAAAATTAAAACCATGGGTGAGCTTCCCAGTAGAACAATTTATACATAAATCCATGTTCAGTAAAATAAATATATTTTCATCTGTGGATGATATATATTACTGATAAATTACGTTTGGCATATATATTGATACTTTTTAATGTATTTTTGTGTTTTTCTGTATATATATATATATATATATATATATATATATATATATATATATATACACACACACACACACACACTCTCCAGATTTTATAAAATATGAAATATATGTCTCTTATATACACTCCATCAATTCATTCATGTTCATGTATGTGGATTTATAATCAACTTTTCACAAGATTATTCTCAGAAATATTCATCTACCTGAAATACATATTTGTTTGCCAGTATGAGAACTAACTTCAATCAATGGTGCTTACAAATCCTAATATTTCTACAGTAACAGACCCAGTTTAACATCAATGCAAGTAGATTCCTATGGGACTTAATGTCTATTTTGACCTTTATTTTAATTCAACACTGGTACATTAGTATTTCTTCAGTTTTTGCACATCATAGGACATATATTTCATCCACAAGTTAGCAAATTAATAAGAATTTGTTTCACTTCCTGCTTCAGAACACATGAATTCTTCCATCTTACTTGACTGGTCTTTTCATGAGACTTCTTTCCAAACACATTATTTTCGATTTCCATAATCAATTTTGAAGCTAAACTCACACACTCTTCATGATAAACTATAACATTAATATTACCATTAGATGTAAAACTGGTTGGAATGAATGTATGCATATCAATATAAAATTTCCTGTATATTTTCACATTTCAATTCAATCCATTATTTAAAGTTGGAACCAGTTATGTTATTTATTCACTGTATGGTCTATTAATGCATTATCTCTATATTCATAAACACAGTGTACACCTATTTGTCCCCCCATTACTAATTTGTACCTCTTCAAAATATTGCTCCCAGAAATGGTGGAAGAAATACTGATGTCACCTTATCTATATATACATTTTATCACAGTAATATTCTGGACACAAAAAGCAAAGGTCAAACTCATGATTGTATCAAAGCCTAAATGGAAAGTGAGCATGGATTACCAAAAACAACCATGTCCTGGTTACCTAATGCTCTCAAATGTCAATCCTATTGATGACTACATATTTGTTTCTTCCTAAGATTATATATTCAACCTCAAGCCTGTTGGAAATGTCTAATTCTATCACTCACTTTACACTTTGCCTGATTTCCTAATATCTCTATTGATATCTGCTTTCCTACATATTTTCCCTAGTTCATCATTGTGACTCATACTTCACATATGCTGACATTTACATTCACTCTCTACCCGAAACTCTATTGCTAAAGAACTTTTGGTCCAAATCCTATACTCACTCTTCTTTATAAACCTACTGACTATCTTACTAATCATACTGACTATCACTTTTTAACTCGATGTTCTCTTCAACAATCAATCATTCAAGGTAAAAGGTCCTATGCCATTTTATATCAATTCATCTGAGACACATGTGCAGAACATAATTCAAACCTAAGTATCCCACTCAAGGGCCCAATGCCCTTCTGGCTTCATATCTTACCTACATTTCTGTTTTCATACTTATATTTCACCTATATATTCTTGTAAATATCACAGGTTCCCAATACCATTATTCATCCGGCAGAGAGATTCCTAACCCAAATCGAACATGTTATTAACCCTAAATATACACTGTTACCTCAATCTAACTTTACAGAAGAGGAGGGACAGAGTTTCTCTTTAAATACCGGAATGTAAGGAATCTTCCACCTGCTGAGAACATCAAAGGTCCATGTAGAAATAATCCCTGGAGAAGATGTAGGCAGCTGTGAAGTTCCCGAGAGACCAAAAGTCATCTTCCATGGCAAACAACCTGGTGAGGATGAAGGGATGTGTCTGTATCAGCCTCTATCAACTTAATGTAGAGAAGATAGACCAAACCAGGCCTGTGTGAAGAGGTGTTCCCAGGTGCCTATGGTTGATATACCATTCTAACTTTTGAAAGTGTTACAGGAAGTAGGAACAGCCTCCATCTCATGGGCCCTTAGAAGTAACTAGTTGGACAAAGTTGTTGCCAAAGCAGTGACCTCATTCAGTTTCTGAAGGAAGTGACCTCACCTCACTTCCTTTGTGATGGAACTCTCTGAACTTGGGATCCAGGAAGAATGGCACCCAGAGCCAGTCGCAGTCCCAGGCCCAGTGGTCTCACTTGCTTCAATTTACCAAGGACAGAGTCAGTCTTTCTTAGTGCCTACAGATGTGAGGATGTTCAAATGCCAGAAAAGCTCTGAAGAGGGGCCTTTCCTGAGAAAGCAGGTAGTGGCTCACCCATGGCTAATTACAACTTCACAGAATTGGCCAAGGAGACCAGATTTAAGACAGGACAGGCCATTTGGGGGGAATATAGTATGGCCCACCATTCAGAGGACACTCTGGGTAATCACAGAACTACTTGGAGCAAAGGTGGTGCCTTTGTGGGTGTGGGTGTATGTTCATGGTCTTGTCTCATGTTCTGAGAATAGGTAGGAAAGACTGTTTGTTTGGATTGGCGTGGACTGTTTCTAGTTAGTCGTTTTGCAATGCGAGTGCTTCTATGTCTGTGTATCCCACTGTGTCCGTGGTTGTAGACATTAGAAATAAGAATGCATCAAAGGATGTGTCCTGTCTAGTAGAAAGCTTCCCAGCATTCATCTTGCCCAATTTATAAATGGACTGTGGCTTTTGTTATCAAAGGGCAACACCTGATATCTTCATAAGTTTCTGTTTTCTTTCTGAATTCTGGACACTCTGCAGAATAGCTTCATGGTTTTGTGTCCAAGATATTTACCACCTAAAAGCTCTGTTATATGGCCATGTAGTGGGTAGCTAGTGTGACCAGGAAAGTCTCAGTGGAGAAACCCTGATTTGGGCTTTTTGCTTACCTATTGTTCTGTTGCCCTGAATATCAGGAAGGTATTTACCACAGGCCAATTCTTTGTGAAGCCTGAAGAAAAAAGTTTTCAAATGGAAATGAATGGACATCACCTGTAGCTCTTTGCTTAATTGCTTTGGAAATGGATTTGTCTGAAACAGCCTCTTGGCCCTGTGTGAGGCTGTGGTTAGATTCTCAGCACCTGATGGATCCCATGTGTTCATCCAAAACAAAAATGATCAAAAGAGCAGTCATTGCGGATGAAGTCTCTTGCCTTCCTCTGTAAGGTTCCTGACCTCCATCAAGTGAGAAGAGGGATTCTTTGGGTCAAATGCATTCTTCAAAGCCAAGGAGAGGCAAGCCCAAAGGTGCTTGCATTTTCTCATGCTTCCAATTCACATAAAGAATCTAAACCCCACAGTCAGTCGTCCTCAAATTGGAGAAGCAGAGCAGAATTAACGGCACACTATTTGATCACTCCAGGTTCACAGGAAGGTGTTCAGGCCACCCCGACTTTAGGCAAATGAGGGGCAAGGGAGCTAACTTTGGACACTATCTTGTTCTGCATCCCTCATGGAAACCTCCAGCCAGAGTTTATAATGAGTATCTATATGTAAGAAGATGAGGGCCTTGTGGGAGTGTTTGGGTTTTAATTTTGGAAGTTTGTGTGGGGGTTGAAAAAGATGACTGGCTCCACCTGGTCTTGAACTCTGGTGTGATTCCCCTTAGAGACTGAGTTCTGGAACTGACCTCAGAGAATTATTGCCATGAGTTGTGTTGGGATTTTAGGAGGCCATGAATGACAGTTGCCCTTTGAAACTGAGATCTGTGCCCAGAAAGGCTTTCCACAAGGCACGAGGAATCTCAGCCAGAATATCACATGATTTTATTATGAAAGACTTGGCAGCCATAGTTGAGAGGCAAAACACACATGATCTCACATTGCAGACCTCAATGGGCCTGGCTTCATGTGACCTTTTGGCGACCCTTTGGGAAGCCTTGCCTGTGAGTGTTCTCCAGAGCTTTCATTGAAATGAGCTTCCTCAACATTTAATGATTCCTGAGTGAATTGAAAATCATAGTGCCTCCAACTTCATCCTTGAAAAATGGCTAGAGAAATATCATGGAATTTTTGAAATTTTCATGACCAGGTGGCACTGGAGAACTTTTTGATGTCCAGTTGCTGATCATGAGTATACCAGACAGTGACTTGATTGACTGCGTTTCTTAAAAATGGTGTAGAACAGAGATGCCAGTAAGTTGGAGCCTGCTGAGTAGTGGGCCTAGAACAGTGGTGGGCAGGTGTGTGATAAAACATCTGTGTTGGGGCCATGTAGATCTGCCATTGGCTTCCAAATGGCTTGTAACTGACATGGTGCAGCAAGCAGACCCTTATATGTAAAGGCATCTTGTTATATGGAGAGGTTTCAGGGCAATGTTCAGAATCAGGATGCTATGGTCAAGGGGGCAAACTATGTGAAATAGAAGCCTGACTGGTGCATTCTCCTGCAGACCCTGAGGCACCACATGTGACAGAACTCCCTCCAGCACTCTGACCAAGTTGAACTCCTTGTATTTGTGAAGCAAATAACAAACTCCCAGTGTTCTACTAAGAAAAGTAGAGCATGATCAATTAGCTTCACAGTCCACACAGAGAGACCCTTAGACTCCAGTTGCCACAGTTTACCTACAAAGTGAGAATTCAGCACTGCTGCCTCATGTTCATTGGAAAATAAGATACCATGTCCCCCAGGTCACATAGATGCAGACCAGTTTTGATGCTCTCACTATAGAGGAAGCTAAAGCTTCGGACCACAACATACATTTTAAGTGCCCAAACTCAGAGGCAGTTTCTCAATATGTCTTTAGGCCTGCAGAGCTCCATGTTTGTGGAGTGTTTACCCTGTCCCTTACTTTTGGAAACTCCTCTACCACCTCCAAGCTTGTGAACACCGAGAATATTCCATTCCAGATATGTATTCACAGATTTTCTAACTCTTCTCCTCTAATTGTGTCTTATTAGGGGAGAAGGTAATGTCAAGGCATTGTTCTGAATGAGAGTGGGAAGATTTTTGTATCACACATATTTGCAAACACAATGGGTTTATTTTCCTATTTTCTATTCGAAATACTGAATCTCTGACACTAATCCATAACCTACTAGACTCTGACTACTAATACTAATATGATGGAGAATAGTAACCCTAACAGAATGGAAATACAAACAGTTCAGAGAAGGCATGGTGTATACTTGGACTTCCCTTTTGCATTATATGGGGTTGGAGTTATAAATATAGTCAATGTTTATTGAAATATTTCTCCATGTGTTTTTAACGTTAACAAATATGTGAATTCCTCTCCCCTTTCTCTGTCACCTATTCAGCACATGTATTTTTATATGCTCATATAGAATACTACCTGGTATCACACAGACTTTCTTCTGAGGTGGCTGACGTGGCAGATACAAATTGTGAGAAGAGATCACTCCTCCTAAACCCTTTTGGAACTGAAATTTCAACCTATGGGTGAGCCTCCTAGTTGAACAACATTATACATAAATCCATTTTCAGTAAAATGTATTTTTTTGGATATGTGAAGGATATATATTTCATTTTGAATTTAGATTGGCATATATATTGCTACTTTTTAATGTCTGTGAGTGTGTTTCTGTGTGTGTATATATATATATATATATATATATATATATATATATATATATATCACTCTCCAGATTTTTCAAAATATGAAATATATGTGTCTTATTATACACTCCCTAAAATCATTCATATTCACGTATGTGGATTTATAATCAACTTTTCACAAGATTATTCTCAGAAATTCAGATTATTCATTCACCTGAAATACATATTTGTTTCCTAATACTGAAAACTAACTTCAGTAAATGCTGCATACAAAGCATAATATTTCATCATTGCCTGATGGCCACGAATAGAGTGCATCACACCCAGTGTAACGCGCCACTGCACAGGTGAATAACGAGATAGAACCACAAAAAACTATCTTGTTAAGAACTTACAGCAAAATGGGGGTGCACCAAAACCTATAAGAAAGATTTTTAGCACTGAGATCTGGTAATTGGGTCTGAAAAACGAGCCAAATGTGCAACCGGAGATCCGGTCTGACTGATCCTCAAAACAATAGAGTGTCTGGGTTCCAATAGACACCCTCCACACCCAACAAATGACAGGCCCAGAATACAGATTGAACTGCAGAGAAGCATCACTCAGGGGAAATCTAGTCTAGCAGGAGAAACCAGGACTAGCAGGAGAAACCAGGGGACTAGAGGCCAGGCTCTTGTGACTGGGAAGCTGGAGAACACAGAAGCGCAGGTGACAGTCCACCTGCTGTCCGCGTGACTGGGCGTCTGGAGAACACCGGCGCGCAGGAGACCGACTGCGCCACTGGGTGGCTAGTGATTGCCCACCCGCCAGTGACCTAGAGCTGAAACCAACTGGAGACAGTCCAGTTCCATCCCCGTATTCGAACATTTCGGCAAGGAGCCGGGGCCCGCCAAAGCAGAGGGGTGACGTCACTGGAGCTCGGCCTTCGGAATTCCCTACAAGTGGAATCCACTTTAGCAGGCATAGTCTACCAACACAAAGGAGAGACAACAGAGATACACAACACCGAAACAAATCTATAGAATAAAACAGAAACACAGCAATCAAATAGAGCTGGAAAGTAACATGAGCATCATGAAAAAACAAGGGAAAGAAAGGAGTACAAACAATGCAGGACAACTTAATTCTACAGGAGGACCTAGAAGCATCAGAAACAGGGATAGGGAAAGAACTTAAGGCATACCTAACTCAGATGGAAAGGAATATTAGAGAAGACATGAGGCAGCAAGTCCAAGCAATAAAAGTATATTTTGAAAATGAATTAAACAAACAAACTCAAATGGCAAACAACGAGCTTTACCAGGAGATAGAGATCTTAAAAGAAATCAAACAGTAATACTAGAAATGCAGGAAAGTATTAACCAAATTAAAAACTCAAACGAGAATATTACAAATAGACTAGATCAAGCAGAAGTCAGAATATCAGATAATGAAGACAAAGTTTATCAACTTGAAAAGAATATAATCAACACAGAAAAGAGGCTTAAATCCCACTAGCAATCTATTCAAGAGATATTGGATGTCATAAAAAATGAGAGTCATTGGGATAGAAGAAGGCATAGAGATTCAAACCAAAGGAATGGAGAACATATTAAATAAAATAATTCTAGAAAACATCCCAGAGATGAAAGATGGATCGGATTGTCAAATCCTGGAAGCCTACAGGACCCCAAACATTCAAAATCATAATAGACAAACTCCAAGACATATAATTATGAAGATAGCCAACATACAGAACAAGGAGAGAATATTAAACACTATAAGAGAAAGGAGGCAGATTACATTCAGGGGAAAACCAGTTAGGTTAATGACTGATTTTTCATCACAGACTTTGAAAGCGAGAAGATCCTTGAACAATGTATTTCAAATGCTGAAAAATAATGGATTCCAACCAAGAATACTGTATCCAGCAAAATTAAGGTTCAGATTTGAAAACGAAATTAAAGTCTTTCACAATAAACAAAAGCTAAAAGAATTCGCAGCCAGAAAACCAGCACTGCAAAGCATTTTGAGCAAAATACTACAAGAAGAGGAATTGATAAATAGTGCCGAAAACTAACAGCAGGAGGTATCTCAGTAAAGGGGGAGGAAAATAACCAAAAAAGTAAAAACTAGCCAAACTAAAACATAATAAATAAATAAACATGATTGGAAGAACAAATCATATTTCAATTGTAACCTTAAATGTTAATGGCCTAAATTCACCAATCAAGAGAATGGGCTAGTAACCTGGATCAAAAAAAATAAATCCAACAATATGCTGCCTTAAGGAGACTCATATGATAGGAAAAGACATACACAGGGTGAAGGTAAAAGGTTGGGAAAAATCATACCACTCACATGGCCCTCAGAAGCAAGAAGGAGTGGCCATACTCATGTGGAATAAAATCAACTTCAAACCTAAGTTAATCAAAAGGGATAAAGAAGGACACTATATTCTGTTAAAAGAAACCATCCACCAACAAGACATAACAATTATGAATTTGTATGCACCAAGCAATGGAGCTGCAATGTTCATAAAACAAACTCTCCTCAAGTTCAATAGCCAAATAGACTACAACACAATAATTATGGGTGACTTCAAGACACCACTCTCGGCATTAGACAGATTCTCTAGACAAGAACTGAATAAAGAAACTATCAAACTCAACAGCACAATTTGTAACCTAGACTTGAACGACATATATAGAATATATCAGCCATCATCAAGTGGATACACGTTCTTCTCAGTTTCACATGGATCCTACTCAAAGATAGACCATATATTATGCCATAGGGCAATTCTTAGTAAATATAAAAGCATGGAGATTATACCATGCACTATATCTGATAATAATGGAATGAAACTGGAAATCAATGATGAAAGAAGGAAGGAAAAATCCTACATCACATGGAAAATGAACAACATGCTACTGAATGATCAATGGGTTACAGAAGACATAATGGAGGAGATAAAAAAAATTCTTAGAGACAAATGACAATACAGACACAACATACCGGAATCGATGGGACACAATGAAAGCAGTTTAAGAGGGAAGTTCATTTCTTGGAGTTCTTTCCTCAAAAAAAGAAAAAAATCAACAAATAAATGAACTCACACTACACCTCAAAAACCTAGAAAAGGAAGAGCAAAACAACAGCAAATGTAGTAGAAGACAAGAAATAATTAAATTTAGAGCAGAAATCAACAAAATTGAAACAAAAAAAAATTAAAAAATTTGATAAAACTAAAAGATGGTTCTTTGAAAAAATAAATAAGATTGACAGGCCCACAGCCATGCTAATGAAGAGAAGAAGAGAGAGAACTCAAATTACTAACATACGGGATGAAACAGGCAATATCACAACAGACACTACAGAAATACAGAAGATAATTAGAAAGTATTTTGAAACACTATATTCCAATAAAATAGAAGATAGTGAAGATATCGATGAATTTTTTAAGTCATAAGATCTGCCCAGATTGAGTCAGGAAGACACACGCAATTTAAACAGACCAATAACAAAGGAAGAAATGAAAGAAGCCATCAAAAACTACCAACCAAAAGAAGCCATGGACCGGATGGGTATACAGCGGAGTTCTACAAAACCTTTAAAGAAGAATTAATACCAATATTTTTCAAGCTATTTCAAGAAAAACAAAAAGAAGGAGCTTTTCCAAATTTATTCTATGAGGATAAATCACCTTGATCCCGAAACCAGACAAAGACACTTCAAAGAAAGAAAACTACAGACCAATATCTCTAATGAACTTCGATGCAAAACTTGTCAATAAAATCCTGGCGAATCGAATACAAAAGCATATCAAAAAAATTGTGCACCATGATCAAGTAAGATTCATCCCTGGGATGCAAGGCTTGTTCAATATACGAAAATCAATAAATGCCATTCACCACATCAATAGACATAAAGACAAGAACCATATGATCATCTCAATAGATGCAGAAAAAACATTTGACAAAGTTCAGCATCACTTTATGTTCAAAACACTAGAAAAACTAGGGATAACAGGAACTTACCTCAACATTGTAAAAGCTATATATGCTAAACCTCAGGCTAGCATCATCCTAAATGTGGAAAAACTGAAGGCATTCCCTCTAAAATCTGGAACAAAACAGGGATGCCCTCTATCACCACTTCTATTCAATTTAGTTCTTGAAATACTAGCCAGAACAATTAGACAGAAAAAAAAAATTAAAGGCATAAAAATAGGAAAAGAAGTATTTAAATTATCGCTATTTGCAGATGTCATGAAAATATATTTAACAGACCCCAAAGGGTCTACAATGAAACGGCTAGAGTTAATAAATGAATTCAGCAAAGTGGCAGAATATAAAATTAACACGCATAAATGAAAGGCATTCCTGTATGTCAGCAACACAACTTCTGAAATGGAAATGAGGAAAACCACTCCATTCACAATATCCTCAAATAAAATAAGATACTTGGGAATCAACCTAACAAAAGACGTGAAAGTTTTATATACTGAAAACTACAGAACCCTAAAGAGAGAGAGAGAAGAAGATCTTAGAAGATGGAAAAACAAAAGACCCAGAATAGCAAAGCAACTCTAAACAGAAAATATGAATCTGGAGGTATAGTGATACCAGAGTTCAAACTGTACTAAAAGCAATAGTAACAAAAACAGCGTGGTACTGGTAACAAAATAGGCAGGTGGAACAATGGTACAGAATAGAGGACACAGAAACCAATCCTCAAAATTACAACTTTCTTATATTTGAAAAAGGGGCTAAAAGCATGCAATGGAAGTAGGATAGCATCTTCAAACAATGGGGTAGGGAAAATTGGGGAAAGGTGGGGCAAGGGAGAGAAGTGAACAACAGCAGATGAGGTAGAGAAAGAAGATGGGAGGGGATGGGAGGGGGTATAGTAGGGGATAGTAGGGGATAGGAAATGTAGCAGAATACAACAGTCACTAATATGACATTATGTAAAAATGTGAATGTGTAACCGATGTGATTCTGCAACTCGTATTTGGGGAAAATTGGGAGTTCATAACCCAATTGAGTCAAATGTATGAAAGATGATATAGGATGAGCTTTGTAATGTTTTGAACAACCAATAAAAAATAAATAAATAAAGGTTTAAAGTTGAGTGGGAAGAAATCAGCTAAAAAAGAGTTGAGATGCATTCATTTTGCTAAGCAGAAACTTTGTTTTGTGTACTTGTAACTATCACAAATTTATTTTACCAGAAAACTGGCTTTTAAAAATGCACATAATTGAGATTAAAGGATAATCCACTTACCTTCAAGAAAAACTCATAGCATTTCCTATATTTTTCATATTTTATTTTTTTGTGAATATTTTGACATGGACCAGGTCTAGACTTAGGCTATTCTTCCAGAATACTACCTCATCTGACAAGTTGGTACAATGTGTTGGATTGTTCTTTTCATCTTTTATTTAATAGTTTCTAGATGATAATGTGTATTTTTCCATATGTTTGTTTGGACATACATACCCAACTATATCTTTGCATTTTCTATTTTACTGGGGAAGAGACTCATCATAAGCTCTTTATTATATGTATCAACAATCAAACATTTAGAGCATGCAATTATACATAATTTTGCATGAAAATATTTTTGTACCATTTTTATAAAGATTTAGAATTATTAATACTGTCCCTACTGTAATTAGTAACTCCTTACAAAAAGAATTAATCAATTGACTTTATATCAATTATGAATATGAAAATTACTAAAATAAGTATTTGGCAATTAATATGCAATTGATAGAAAGTGAAATCACAAAAAAGCCATTTAAAATGTCAGTGCATATGGTCCTTAAATAATAAATTGTTCAAAAAAAAATTCTCTAATTCAAAAGAGTTAATATGCCATATTACAGCTAAATGGGATATAAAAACCTTAAATTATCAGTATTGATAAATAAGAATGATACCTGTTTACTTAAATATATTTATTTGATTTTCACTGTAAGATGTTAATTCTGGAAGACTTGAGAATTAAGAAAGACTTGGTCTATATTATTTCTAACAGGCTAATCAAAGTACTTTTAAATATATATGTATATATATATATATATATATATATATATATATATATATATATATATGTAACACATATGCATGAATATAGATACATATGCATAATAAATGTATTGTAATATATTTATCAGGTGGTTATAATTTTTAAATTTTCTCAAGAAAAGAATGACTATAAAAAACAGTTTTAAATGTAAATTTCATAGCATAGTACTGTTTGTAATGCTATGAGAGAAAAATACTTATGGAGGGAAAATGAAAAAGGAAGAGAGAGAAGGGGGAAAATGAGGAAGAAAGTGAGTAAAGAAGAGGGAGAGGAGTGTTTGATGAAAAGATAAAAGTGGAGGGGCTGGGTATGTGACTCAGTGTTAACATGCTTGTCTAGCATGTGTGAGGCAGTGGGTTATATTCTCAGCACCACATACGAATAAATAAAATGAAGGTCTATCAACAACTGAAAAAATAAAAAAAGGAGAAATATTACCAAAATTCCAAGATTTTATGAATGTTAAATACAAAAAATTATGTTGCATAGCCTTATGTAAATTCTAGACTCCCCAAAATAATCATTAAATGCTAGATTATTAGTGTTATAACTAAAAATCCATTGCTCTTTCTTCTACATTCTGTGGCATGCTAGTGCTAAAATAAATTGTATTATAACACCAAAATAAAATTCTAATATTTATACAGTAACTGACCCAGTTTAACATCAATGCAAGAAGATTCCTATGTGATATAATGTGTATTTTGACGTTCATTTTTATTCAACACTGGTACATTACTATTTCTCCAGTTAATGCACATCATAGGATGTATATTTCATCCACAATTTAGCAAATATATACACATTTGTTTTGCTTTCAATCACTTTTGCTTCAGAACACATGTATTCCTCCATGTTTCTTGACTTCTCTTTTTGTGACACTTCTTTCCAAACACATTATTTTCGATTTCCATTATCACTTTTGAAGCAAAACTGACACACCCGTCATGATAAAACATAACACTAATATTACCATTAGATGTAAAACTGGTTTAAATGAATGATTGTACATCAATATAAGATTTCTTGTATACTTTCAGATATCAATTCAATCCATTATTCAAAGTGAAACCAGTTATATCATTTATTCACAGTATGGTCTATTCATGCATTGTCTATATATTGATAGACACATGGTACACCTCTGTGTACTCCCAACAATAATTTCTATATCTTCAAAATATTGCTCCCAGAAATGGTGGAAAAAATATGCATGTCAACTGATCTACATATACATTTTATCACAGTAATATTCTGGACACAAAATGCAAAGGTCACACTTATGACTGTCCCAAAGCCTAAATGGAAAGTGAACATGGATTACTAAAAACATCCATGTCCAGGTTGCCTAATGCTCTCAAATGTCAATCCTATTGGTGATTACATATGTGTTTCTTCCTAAGACTACATTTTCAATCTCACCCTGTTGAAACTGTCTAAACCTCTCACTCATTTTATAATTTGCCTGATTTCCTACTCTCTATTCACATCTGCTTTCCTACTTTTTTCCCCAGTTCATCATTGTGACTGACTCTTCACATGTGCTGACATTTATATTCAATCTCTACCAGAAACCCTATTGCTAAAGAACTTTTGGTCCAAATTCTATACTCAATCTTCTTCGTAATCCTACCGACTATATTCCTAATCCTAGCAAAAATCCCTTTTTTAACTGGATGCTCTCTTCTACATTCAATCATCGAAGGTACAAGGATCTATGCCATTGCATATCAATTTATCTGAGACATATGTGCAGAACATAATTCAAAGCTAAGTATCCCACTCAAAGGCCAAATTCCCTTCTAGGATTCAAATCTTACCTAGATTTATATTTCAATACTTATATTTCACCTATATATTCATGTAAATATCGCAGGTTTCCAATAACATTGTTCATCAAGCAGAATGATTCCTAACCCATATTGAACATGTTATTAATCCTAACCATACACTGTTCCTCAATCTAACTTTAAAGAAGAGCAGAGACAGAGTTGGTATTACAATACAGGAATGTATGGATCTTCCACCTGCTGAGAACCTCAAAGGTCCATGTAGAAATAATCCCCTGGAGAATGTGTAGGATGCTATGAACGACCTGAGAGGGCAAAAGTCATCTTCCATGGCAAAAAAACATGGTCAGGATAAAGGGTTGTGTCTTAATCAGAATCTCTCTTCTTAATGTAGAGAAGATGGACCAAACCAAGCCTCTGTGGAGAGCTGTTCCCCAGTACCTATGGTTGATATACCATTCTAACTTATGAAAATGTCAGAGGAAGTAGGTGCAGCCTCCATCTCATGGGACCCTTGGAAGCATCTGTTAGGACAAAGTGGTTGCCAAGGCTGTGACCTCATTCAGTTCCTGAAGGAAGTGACCTACCTCACTTTCTTGGTGATGGAATCTCTGAACTTGGGATCCAGGAAACCAGGCACACAGAGCCAGTCCCAGTACCAGTCCCAGTGGTCTTACTTGTTTGGATTTACCAAGGACAGAGTCAGTCTTTCTTGGTACCTACTGATGTGAGGATGGCCAAATGCCAGAAAAGCTCTGAAGAGGGGCCCTTCCTGAGAAAGCAGAAAGTGGCTCACCAATGGATCCTCACAACTTCACAGAGTTGGCCAAAGAAAACAGATCTGAGACAAGACAGGCCATTTTGGGGTAACATAGTATGGCCCACCATTCAGAGGACACACTGTATAGTCACAGACCTACTTGGGGAAAGGAGGTGCCTTTGTGGGTGTGGGTGTGAGTTTTTGGTTCTGTCTCATCTTCTGAGAATAGGTGGAAAAGGCGGGGTTTTTTTTGGTTTGGTGTGGACTCTTTATAGTAGGTCGTTTGACAAGGTGAGTGTTTCTTTATCTATGTATTCCACTGTGTCCATGGTTGAAGACATTAGAAAAGAGAATGCATCAAGGATGTGTCCTGTCTATTAGGAAGCTTCCCAGCATTCATCCTGCCCGATTTATTAATGGACTGTGGCTTGTCTTATAGATGTGCAACACCTACTAAATTCCTAAGTTCAGGTTTTCTTCCTAAATTCTGGCCACTCTCCAAAATAGTCTTATGGATTTATGTCCAAGATATGTACCCCTCCAAGCTCTGTGACATGGCCATGTACTGGATAGCTGAAGGAAATGGGAGCATCTCAGAAAACACAGATATCAGTGTGACCAGTAATGTCTCAGTGGAAAAACCCTTCTTTTGGCCTTTTGCTTACCTATTGATCTGTTGACCTGAATGTCAGGAGGTCTTTGCCTCAGTCCACCCATTTGGGAAGACTGATGAAAACTGTTTTCAAATGGAAATGCATGCGCATCACCTGTCGCTCTTTGTTTAATTGCTTAGGATAAGGATGTGTCTGATTCAGCCTCTTGGCCCTGTGTGATGCTGTGGCTTAGATTCTCAGCACCTCATGGATCTAAAGAAAGATTCCATGTGTGTATCCAAAACAAAAATGGTAAAAAACCACGCTGACTTTAGGAAAATAAGTGGCAAGGGAGCTCTTTTGAACACTGTCTTGGGCTGCGCCCCTCATGGAAAACTCCAGCAAGAGGTTATGTTTAGTGTCTATATGGAAGAGGATGAGGGCCTTGTGGGAGTGTTTTGGTTTTAATTGTGTTTATTTGTGTGGTGGTTGGAAGTGATGACTGGGTCCACCTGGGCTTGAACTCTGGTGTGATACCCTTAGAGACTGAGGTCTAGAACTGACGTCAGAGAAGTATTGCCATGAATTGTGTTGGGGTTTTAGGAGGCCATGCATGAGAGTCGCTCTTGGAAACTGAGATCTTGGACCAGGGTAGCTTTCCACAGAACACTGGGAATCTCAGCCAGGATATCACATGATTTCATTCTGAAAGACTTGGCAGCAATAGTTGAGAGTCAAAACTCACATGGACCTCATATTGTAGACCTCAATGGGCGTGGCTTCATGTGACTTTTTGGTCACTCTTTGGGAAGACTTTCCTCTGAGAGTTCTCCAGAACTTTCATTGAAATAAACTTCCTCAACATTTAATGGTTCCTGAATAAATTTAAACCCACAGTGCCTCCAACTTCATCCTTTAAAAATGGCTAGATAAGTACCATGACATTTTTCAAATTCCCATGACCAGATGGCACTGGAGTAACTTTGGATCTTATGCTGTTGATCATGAGTGTACAAGACAGTGCCTTGATTGACTTGGTTTCATGAGAATGGTGTAGAACAGAGATGCCAGTAATTTGGAGACTGCTGAGTTGGGGCCTAGAGCAGTGATGTGCAGGTGTGTGATAAAACATCTGTGTTGGGGCCATGTGGATCTGCCATTGGCTTCCAAATGGCTTGTGACTGACATGCTGCAGCCAGCAGACCCTTATATGTAAAGGCATCTTTTTATATGGAGATTTTTCAGGGCAATGTTCAGAATCAAGTTGCTATGGTCAAGGGGGCAAGCATGTGCGATAGAAGCCTGGTTGGTGCATTTATATGCAGACCCTGACACACCACATGTGACAGAAATCCCTCCAGCACTGTGCCCCAGTTGAAATCCTTGTATTTCAAGAAGCAAATACCAAACTCCAAGTGCAGCAGCAAGAAACACCACGAAAACTGGAGGATTACCAACTGGGTTCACAGTCCAAACAGGGAGACACTTAGCCCCAAGTTGCCACAGTTTACCTACAAAGAGAGAATTCAGAACTGCTGCCACATGTTCATTAGGAAAATAAGAAACAACATCCTCCAGGTCACATAGATGAAGACCCAGCTTTGATGGTCTCACTACAAAGAAAGCTAAAGCTTCTGACAACAACGTATATTTCAAGTGCCCAACCTCAGAGGCAGTTTCTCAAGAAGTCTTTAGGCAAGCAGAGCTCCATGTTTCTGGAGTGTTTACCCTTTCCCTTACTTTTGGAAACTCCTCTACCACCTTCAAGGTTGTGAACTCCTGAGCATTTTCCATTCCAGATATGTATTAACAGATTTTCTAATTCTTCTCCTCTAATTGTGTCTTACTTGGGGCGAAGGTAATGTCAAGGCATTTTTCTGGATGAGAGTGGAAAGATTTTTGTTTAGCATATGTTTGCATACACATTGGATTCATTTTCCTATTTTCCATTTGAAATGCTGAATCCCTGACACTAACCCATACTGTACTAGAATCTGACTACTAATCCTAATATGATGGAGAAAAAGAATCCTAACAGAAAAGAAATAGAAGCTGTTCAGAGAAGGCATGGTATATATTTGGACTTGCCTTTTGCAAGTAGGTGTTATAATTCTAGTCAATTTTTAATTGAAATAGTCCTCCATGTGTTTTTAAAGTTAACAAATATGTGAATTCCTGTCTCCCTTTCTCTGTATCCTATTCAGCACATCTATTTTATATGCACATAAAGAATCCTACCTTTTATCACGTGTATATTTTTGTGCGGTAGCTGATTTGGCAGATACAAATTTTGAGAAGAGATCACTCCTCCTAGATGCTGTTGGAACTGAAAATTGAACCTATGGGTGAGCTTCCTAGGAGAACAACATTATACATAAATCCCTGTTAAGTAAATTGAATATTTTTAGATCTGTGAATGATGTATAATTCATGGTGAATTTCGATTGGCATATATGTTGCTACATTTTAAAATTTGTGTGTGTGTGTGTGTGTGTGTATACACACATACACACTCTCCAGATTTTTCAAAATATGAAATATATGTGTCTTATTTACACTCCCTAAATTCATTCATGTTCAAGTATGTGGATTTATAATCAACTTTTCACAAGATTATTTTCAGAAATATTCATCCACCTTAAATTCATATTTGTTTTCTATTACTGAAAACTAACTTCAGTGAATGGTGCATACGTATCCTGTTGATAGTCACAGCCGAAGGGGCCACAGCAAACTTCCAGGTGCCAGCAAACTTTCAGCTGCAGGCTGATGATTGGCTCACAGCGGCCTTAGCAACTTCTAGTTCCTTGTCTCCTCTGTGGTGATGCTCATTGGAGATGCTCATTGAGATGTTTCCCCGCCTTTCAGACTTCCAGCTTATGATTGGCTCACAGCAGCCCCAGCAACATCTAGCTGATTGGCTCCTCTGCGGTGATGCTTATTGGGCTGTTTCCCTGCCCATTCAGACCATGGAGCTGCTCATTGGGGGACTTTTTTGGCTCTGCCCACGTGACCCAGCCAATCTGCCTCAAGAGCAGGAGGATTGTGAGAAGTGGATAGAGGCTTGTGTGGGAGGGAGAGGCTTTTGGGAAGCTGGTGTTGGGAGTTGGGGTTCTGAGGATTTTTCCTGAGAGGCTGTTTTGCTTGGCGTGTGTGGTTCTAAAAATAAAGTTAGTTTCTTTTGACAAGTGGATTCTGATTGTGCCCAGCCAGACAGCGGCATTTGGTGGCTCATATGGGGAGCGACTGAGGGTAACTGATAAGGTAAACTGCTCGCTCTTGAGGGCAGGGCGAGAGGATGGGTAGCCATTTTATGATTCCTATTTTGTTTTAAGTTGCCTGTCCCTGGAGATGAGTGAGATGGAAGAAAAACTGCTCACATCTGAGGAAAAACTATTTGTGTCTGAGGAACAGATAGGGAGAAAGGCTATAATAATTTTTTGTTGTTCCATTTTTATTTCGTTCTATCTCTTTTTTTGTTTGGTGTTATCTTGTTGGTTTGTATTATAGTAGAAATATGGGATCAAAAATTAGTAAAAAACAAACCAAAAAAGTGTTAAGTAAATTGTTAGAGGAAGGAGGCATCCCAGTAAAATCAAGAGCAGTCATGGCAATTGTTGATACAATACAAAAATGTAGACCATGGCTTTTTAAGGAGGAGTTGTTAAATATATCACAATGGAACCATCATGGTGCAGATTTAAAAAGAATAGAAAAGAAAAGCCCAGGGATTCTGCCAGTTGGCACATTGCCATTGTGGACATTCATATCTTGTTTGCTTAGTTCAAAGCCTTCAGTTCAGTCAATGGTAGAGGAAGAAGAAGACATGTTGATTCAAGTAAAACAGAAGGTGTCTCAAGTTAGTCAGACAGAAGAAAAAATTCAAGTAAAAGAGAAGGTCTCTCGAGCTAGTCAGATAGAGGAAACTATTCAAGTAAAAGAGAACGTTTCTCGAACTAGTCAGACAGAGGAAAAAATTCAAGTAAAAGAGAAGGCCTCTAAAGCTAGTTAGACAGAGAAAGAAAGTGTAAAACAGTAAAAAACATCAGGGGAAATTTACAACAGGAGACTG
The DNA here is from genome assembly GCF_048772815.1 of Callospermophilus lateralis. Classification (NCBI taxonomy): domain Eukaryota; kingdom Metazoa; phylum Chordata; class Mammalia; order Rodentia; family Sciuridae; genus Callospermophilus; species Callospermophilus lateralis. The sequence goes on from NW_027515475.1 coordinate 98,878, forward strand.
CTACTAACACCTTTCTATCACCAGATGACATAAGTGTCCAACTAACAAGGCCACTTTCTTATGCTGGGAGGCCCCCAACTCCCGCAGTTGATAGTTAGGATCCTGAGACAAGATCTCAAATATTAACATGCCCTGTATTTGAGGGAGGAGGGCAGCGTGTTTACCATGCTTTAAATTTCAAAACAGTGAAGCAGCTAAAAGAGGCTGTAACAACCTATCGTCCTCAAGCACCCTTCAATGTAATCATGGTCGAATCCATTAACAACTTGAACATGAAGCCAGTGGATTGGGCTAATATGTGTAATGTTGTTCTAAATGGAGGACAATGCATGTTATGGAAGGTTGCCAATGAGGAATGTTGAAAGGAGACAGCTAGGCGAAATGCAGGAGCTGGTTATCCTCAGAGAAATCTAGATATGTTGTTAGGAAAGGGACCTTATGAAGATCAGCCGCAGCAAATTGCATATGATCATGGTGTATGTGCACAAATTGGTGTAGATGCAATTAAGGCATGGAAGACTTTACAAGAACATGGAGGTTTACAAGGTCAATTATCTAAGGTAATACAAGGAGCTAATGAACCTTATGCTGAATTTGTAGATAGGCTTATTCAAAGAGCTACCAGAGTTTTTGGGAATACAGAACAAGCAATGCCATTACTAAAACAACTGGCTTATGAGCAAGCGAATTGTTGTTGCAGAGATATCATTAGACCATGGAAAAATGAAGATTTAAACACATTGATTTAATTATGTAGAGACATTAATGAACAAGAGCAAGTCATGGCAGCTGCAGTAAAACAGGCTTTAGTTGCCAGATACATTAATGAACAAGGGCAAATTGTGGCAGCTACAGTAAAACAGGCTTTAGATGCCAGACCAAGAACATGCTACCAATGTGAAGAAACAGGACATTTTAAAAGGAATTGGCCCATAGAAGGAGGGTTTAACAATATTAGGTATCAAAGGAGTAGAATACCAGGTATTTGGCCACAATGCCATAGAGGGAGACATTGGGCTAATGAGTGCTGTTCTCAAACCACCATAGAGGGTACTCAATTATCAAAAAATGAACAAGGACCAGGTGTTTATCCACGATATCATGGAGAAAGGCATTGGTTTCAATTGCCAAATAAATGGACAGGGGGTTCCAATGCTCCGGGGCCCCAAACCACAAATATACAGAGCACTGGAGGAACCCAGCAACCCCAACAGGGTAGTGCCCAGGACACATTGTCCATCAGATCCCTCATCAGACAAACCAGAGGGAGCACAGTGTTGGACATCTGCGCCTCTGCCAGATCAGTACTAACTCCAGAGATGGGAGTTCAAATCATTCCCACAGGGGTAAAAGGACCTCTTCCCAAAGGAACCATGGGCTTATTATTGGGATGCAGCTCTTCTACTCTAAAAGAACTTATGATAAGTCCTGGGGTGATTGATCCCGATTATGAAGGTGAAATAAAAATTATAGCCAGTTCTCCAAAGGACATATCAGTAATTTCACAAGGAGATAGAATAGCACAGTTACTAATAATACCCAGCCTATATGATAAATTTTCCAGTCGTACTGTAGAAAGATGTTCCAAGGGATTAGGCTCCACAGGTGTAGATTTGGCTATGCTTTCTTTAAATTTAGATTCTCGCCCCATGCTAAAACTAAATATTCAAGGGCATGAATTGAATGGGCTACTGGATACAGGTGCAGACATTAGCATCATCTCTCGTCAAGAATGGCAAAAACATTGGCCATTACAACAAGCCACTCAAACTCTTCGAGGCCTATAAGTGGCGACTAATCCCCATAGAAGTAAAATGGTATTAGATAGGAATGATCCTAAAGGATGTGAAGGAACTATACAGCCATATGTATTGGATCATCTTCCCATAAATTTATGGGGACGAGATGTCCTAGATCAATTAGGTTTGACATTAACAAATAACATCAACCAAAATGCAGCCACTATTATGACTAGACAAGGTTTTAGGAAAGAAAAAAGATTAGAAAAACAAGAATAAGTCATAGCAGCACCAATACAAATAGATCAAGGAACAGAGAGACATGGGTTGGATTTTCAGAAAGGGCCACTGAGACAATAAAAATTACCTGAAAATCAGAAAGACAGTATGGGTTCCTCGGTGGCCCCTGACTGAAGAAAAGATACAAGCAGTCCATGACCTGGTAAAACAACAATTAGCAGAAGGACATATACAACCGACTGTATATCCCCAAAATACTCCCATTTATGTCATCAAAAAGAAATCTGGTAAATGGAGACTATTGCAAGATTTTAGAGCCATTAATAATGAGATGGTTATTATGGGACCTGCTCAATCAGGAATTCCTCAATTGTCTGCTTTGCCAATAACCTGGTATGTTTTAGTTATAGATATTAAATATTGTTTTTTTTTCAATTATAATTCATCCTAAGGATAGTCCAGGTTTTGCTTTTACTATCCCTGCACTGAATCATGAAGGTCCTGATCAGAGATATGAATGGAAAGTACTCCCTCAAGGGATGGCTAACAGCCCAACTATGTGTCATATTTATGTTAACAAAGTAATCCAGCCACTTAGAAATCAAAATTCTGAACACAAATATTTCACTATATGGATGATGTATTATTAGCACACAAAGCTAAAAACACATTGCTAGAAAGTTATGCCACACTTACAAACTTATTAAAAATTATAATGTAGAGATAGCAATAGATAAAGTACAATTAAATTTTCCAATTAATTATTTAGGAGTTCTGTTATCCTCAACCATGGTCAGTCCACCAAAAATTCAAATACGAGTAGATCAACTCAAATCACATAACGACTTTCAAAAGTTATTAGGAGACATTAATTGGATAAGGCCTTATCTAGGTATACCAACAGGAGAGTTGGGACCTTTATTTGATATCCTAAAAGGTCTATCAGATAAAAATTCACCCTGCATGTTAACACCTGAAGCAAGAAAGGCATTAAAAATCAATGAAACATATATGGAAAATATGCATTTGGATAGAATTGATATAAGTTTGCCTTTATTATTTATTGTACTACCAACAAAAATTATTCCTACAGGAGTATTTTGGCAAGAAGGTCCATTATTATGGATACATTTATCTTATTCTCCTTACACTATTCTTACTAGGTATCCTGAGGCTTTAGGATAATTAATACTCAAAGGAATTAAAGCAGCAAAGGGAGTGTTTGGAATTTCTTCCAATAAAATTTTTACTCCATATACTCTGAATCAAATTGATGAGTTAGCTAATGAGTTAAATACTTGGGCAATAATCATGGTCCAATCTAATGTTTCATTTGATAACCACTTACCATCTAACCCTTTATTGTCTTTTTGGTCATCGCATCCTGTAATTTTTCCAAAATTGAGAAGAAAAACACTTATCATGAATGCTTCAAATATATTCACTGATGTATCAAATAATGGTACAGCAGCAATAGTTATACCTGATAAAACTTATAAATTTTTAGTACCCAAACAATCAGCTCAAAAGGTAGAGCTTAATGCAGTATTACAAGCTTTTGAGATATTTAAATATTCTGTATTTAATTTATTTTCCGATAGTCAGTATATAGTTAATGCTATAGTATCCCTTGAAGTTGCTGGTAAGATTTCTCCTTTCTCTACTGTTTTCTCTTTACTTTCCAATATAAAAAGTCTAATCTGGGACAGAAAAGATCTATTCTTTATAAGACATATCAGGGCACATCCAAAAAGAAGATGATTTGACTCAAGGCCTTATCAGCTGATATCCAAAATTCCAGTTTGACTATCCTTACATCTGAGATAGAACCAGGATGCTTTTTTCATTATCTATTTTATTATTGCCCTTTCCCACATTCTATTTTTTTTTTTGAGCTCATGCAGACCTAGTTTAATGTTTTGCTGATCAGTTCTATTTTTTGACAAAAGAGTTTTTGAACATTGCAATGGAGATTTCACGTGTAAAAAGTTATAAGGCCTTTACTATTAGGTTATGTGTTGTAGGTATTATATTATGTGTGCACACTTGTGTTTTGTGTTATATGTTTGAATGTTCGTATGTCCATATATGATATATGATGAGCGCTCATAAAAAAAATGGATCCAAATATTTTTTTATTCACATTATTTAAATGGTTTAATTTAAATTGGGTAAAGAGCTGTTGAGGTTTGTTTTAAAATTTGAAAAAAAGGAGGTTAAGAGATCTGTTTCCTTTCTTTCACCTTTCCTTTTCATTATATTTAATAATTATCTTCAAGACAATGTAAATAGTGAAGAAAATTGTTTTCTTTCAGTGCCTTCTGGAATGTTACATAATTTTTCTTTAGCCATTATTGCCAGAATTCCTATCTTCATCCCAGTGCTGGTGAAATCAAAGATAAAACCAATCTACAGCTTCTGCAATAGCCATCACTGAAATGCTTGCAGAACTTGCCTAGACACATTGAGAACTCTCCTGTATGCATTGTAAACTACCTGTTTGTGCAGCGACTTGTGGTAGTGTTCGGGTATATTTGCTGATGATGTCATCGGTGGTACAATTTTTCCAAAAGGAGCCGTCAATTGGCTTGGTGTATCTTCCTCTCTTCTGTGTGTCATTATCGTCCAGCTAATGTTTGGGGGCCATTAGAGGTGAGGCAAAGAACCTCACCACCCCCCGGTGGTACAAAGACCTCTCCACAGGTGTTGCTGTAAACTGGACCGGTAGTCAGTGATGGGTAAGATCCAATTGCAATGGTACCAACTTAACGGGTAAGGACCATATGTACTATTGGACAACCTAAGCCAGGCACTGTCCCTAAGCCACATGTGTGTTGTTTAAACAGAGAGGGGGAGATGTTGAGAGCCACATCCGAAGGGGCCCCAGCAAAGTTCCAGAAGAAAGCAAACTTCCAGCTGCTGGCTGATGATTGGCTCACAGCAACATCTAGCTGATTGGCTCCTCTGCGGTGATGCTCATTGGGCTGTTTCCCTGCCCTTTCAGACCACGGAGTTGCTCATTAGGGGACTTATTTGGCTTTGCCCACATGACCTAGCCAATCGGCCTCAGGAGCAGGAGGATTGTGGGAGGTGGAGAGAGGCTTGTGTGGGAGGAAGAGGCTTTTGGGAAGCCAGTGGTGGCAGTTGGGGCTCTGAGGGTTTTTCCTGAGAGGCTGTTTTGTTTGGCGTGTGTGGTTTTAAAAATAAAGTTAGTTTCTTTTGACAAGTGGCTCCTGATTGTGCCCAGCAAGACTGCGGCATTATCCTAATATTTCTACAGTAACTGCCCCAGTTTAACAGCAATGCAAGTAGACTCTTATGGGACATGATTTGTATTTTGATGTTCATTTTTATTCAACACTGGTACATTACTATTTCTTCAGTTTATGCACATCAGAGGGTATATATTTCTTGCACAAGTTGGCAAATTTATAGGCATTTGTTTCACTTTCAATCACTTCCTGCTTCAGAACACATGCATTACTCCAGGTTTCTTAACAGGTCTATTCGTGAGACTTCTTTCCAAACATATTATTTCCGATTTTCTTTATAATTGTTTAAGCAAAACTCACACACCCTTCATGATAAACCATAACTATCATTTCACAATTAGATGTATAACTGTTTGGAATGAATGATTGTATATCAATATAAGATTTCTTATATATTTTCTGATATCAATTCAATCCATGATTTAAAGTGGAACCAGTTATATTATTTATTCACAGTATGGTCTATTCATGCATTATCTATATTCATAGACACAGGGTACACCTCTTTGTACCCCCAATACTAATTTATACGTTTTCAAAATATTGCTCCCAGTAATAGAGGAAGAAATACTCATGTCACCTGATCTAAATATGCATGTTATCACAGTAATATTCTGGACGCAAAATGCAAAATTCACACGTGTGATTGTACCAAAGCCTAAATGGACACTGAACATGGATTACTAAAAACATCCATGTCCAGCTTGCATAACGCTCTCAAATGTCAATCCTATCGGTGACTACATATTTGTTTCTTCCTAATATATTCAACCTCAAAACTGTTGAAAATGTCTAATACTATCACTCACCCTGTACTTTGCCTGTTTTCCTAATGTCTCTATTGATATCGGCTTTCCTACATATTTTCCCCAGTTCATCATTGTGACTGACCCTTCACATGTGCTGACATTGATATTCACTCTCTAACCAAAACCCAATTGCTAAAGAACTTTTGGTACAAATACTAAATTCACCCTTGTTCCAAAATCTACCGACTATCTTCCTGATCCTATTGATTATCCCTGTTTGAGTGGATATTCTCCTCTACATTCAATCATCCAAGGTACAAGTCCTATGGCATTGTATATCGACTTATCTGAGACATGTGTGCAGAACGTAATTTAAAGCTATGTATCGCAATCAATTGCCCAATGCACTTCTGAGCTTCAAATCTCTCCTAGATTTCTGTTTACATACTTATATTTCACCTCTGTATTCCTATAAATATTGCAGGTTCCCAATACCATTATTCATCCCACAGAATGATTCCTAAACCAAATCGATCCTGTTATTATCCCTAACCATACACTGTTGCCTCAATCTAACATTACAAAAGAGCAGGGACAGAGTTCATCTTACAATACAGGAATGTAGGGGATCTTACACCTGCTGAGAACCTCAAATTTCTATGCAGAAATGATCCCTGGGGAAGATGTAGGCAGCTATGAAGGACCTGAGAGAGCAAAAGCCATCTTCCATGGCAAACACCTTGTGATAACGAAGGGATGTGTATGAATCAGCCTCTCTTTTCTTAATGTAGAGAAGATGGACCAAACCAGACCTGCGTGGAGATGTGTTCCCGGGTGGCCATTGTTGATATACAATTCAAACTTGTGAAAGTGTCACAGGAAGTAGGGGCAGCCTCCATCTCATGAGACCCATGAAAGCAACTGTTAGGACAAAGTGGTTGCCAAGGCAGTGATCTCATTCAGTTCCTGAAGGAGGTGACCTACCTAACTTCGTTGGTGATGTAACTCTCTGAAATTGGGATCCAAGAAGCCAGGCACCCAGAGCCAGTTCCAGTCCCAGTCCCAGTGGTCGAACTTGTTTGGATTTACCAAGGACAGAGTCAGTCTTTCTTGGTACCTAATGATATGAGGATGGCCAAATGCCAGTAGAGCTCAGAAAAGGGGCCTTTCCCTAGATAGCAGGTATTGGCTCAATGCTGCCTGCTGACAACTTCGTAGAGTGGGCCAAGAAGAACAGATCTGAGACAGCCCAGGCCATTTTGGGGCAACATAGTATGGCCCACCAGTCAGAGGACACTCCAGATAGTCACAGACCTACTTGGGGGAAGGAGGTGCTTTTGTGGATGTGGATGTGAGTTTGTGGTTTTGTCTCATGTTCTGAAAATAGGTAGGAATGGTGGTTTGTATGGTTTGGAGTTGACTGTTTCTAGGAAGTCGTTTGGCAAGGCGAGTGTTTCTATGTCTGTGTATCCACTGTGTTCGTGGTTGTAGTCTTTAGAAAAGAGAATGCATCAATGGAGGTTTCCTGTCTAGTTGGAAGCTTCCCAGCATTCATCCTGCCCACTTTATAAATGGACTGCGGCTTGCCTTATGGATGGGCAACACCTACTATCTTCCTAAGGTCCTCTACACATCTTGATTTCTGGCCTCTCTCAAGAATAGGCTCATGGTTTTGTGGCCAAGATATGTACCACCTCCAAAATCTGTTACATGGCCATGTAATGGATAGCTGAAGGGAATGGGAACATCTCAGAAAACTCAGATATCAGTGTAACCAGTAAAGTCTCAGTTTAAAAACCTTGCTTTGGCCCATTTGCTTACCTATGGTTATGTTGCCCTGAATGTCAGGAAGGTATTTGCCTCAGGCCACCCCTTTCTGAAGCCTGAAGAAAACATTTTTCAAATGGAAATGAATGGGCATCACCTGTGGATCTTTGCTTAATTGCTTTGGAAAGAGATGTGTCTGAATCAGCCTCTTGGCCCTGTGTGAGGTTGGGGCTTTGATTCTCAGAAGGTGATAGATCTAAAGAAAGATCCCATGTGTGCTTGGGTGTTCTATTGCCTCCAACTCACATAAAGGATTTATACCCGACAATCAGTAGGATTAAATTGGAGAATCAGAACAGTATTAATGGCAGGCCTATTTGATCACTCCTGGTTCACAGGAAGGGTGTCTAGGTCACCCTGACTTTAGGCAAATGAGGGGCAAGGGAGTTTATTTTGGAAACTGTCTTGGGCTTCGCCCCTCATGGAAAATTCCATCCAGAGGTTACGATGAGTGTCTATATGGAAGATGATGAGGGCCATGTGGCAGTGTTTTGGTTTTAATTGTGGTCATTTGTGTGCTGGTTGGAAGAGATGACTGGGTACACCTGGACCTGAACTCTGGCGTGATTCCCCTTAGAGACTGAGTTCTGGAACTGACTTCAGGGAAGTATTGCCATTAATTTTGGTGGGATTTTAGGAGGCCACACATGAGAGTCGCCCTTGGAAACTGAGATCTAGTCTCAGGGTGTCTTTCCACAGTGCACTGGGAATCTCCACCAGGATATAAGACGATTTTATTCTGAAAGACTTGGCAACCATAGTAAAGAGTCAAAACACATATTGAACTCACATTGAGTAGACATCAATGGGTCAGGCTTCATGTGACATTTTGGCCACTCGTTGGGAAGCGTTGCCTTTTAGAGTTCTCCAGAGCTTTCATCCTCACCATTTAATGGTTCCTGAATGAATTGAAAAACCAGTGCATCCAACTTGATACTTGAAAAATGGCTAGATAAATACCATGAAATTTTTGAAATTCCCATGACCAGGTGGCACTGGAGAACCTTTGGATGTCCTGTTGCTGATCATGAGTGTACCAGACAGTGCCTTGAATCACTGGGTTTCATGAAAATGGTGTAGAACAGAGATGCCAGTAAGTTGGAATTTGCTGAGTAGTGGGCCTAGAACAGTGGTGGGCAGGTGTGTGATTAAACATCTGTGTTGGTGTCATGTGGATTGGCCATTGGCTTCCAAATGGCTTTTGACTGACATGGTGCAGCCAGCAGACCCTTGCATGTAAAGGCATCTTGTTATATGGAGAGGTTTCAGGGCAATGTTCAGAATCAAGTTGCTAGGGACAAGGGGGAAGTCTATGTTGGATATAAGACTGGTTGGTGCATTCTCCTGGCAGACCCTGACCCACCACACATGACAGAACTCCATCCAGCACTGTGTCCCAGTTGAACTACTTGTATTTCATGAAGCAAATACCAAACTCCCATTGCAGCAGCTAGAAAGACCATGAAAAATGGAGGATGACCACATGGCTTCAGAGTCCACACAGGAAGACACTTAGCCCCCATTGGCCACAGTTTACATACAAAGAGAGAATTCTGCACTACTGCCTCATGTTCATTAAAGAATAAGAAAACATGTGCTCCAGGTTACATAGATGCAGACCCAGCTTTGATGGTCTCACTGCAAAGGAAGCTAAAGCTCCTGACTACAACATATATTTCCAGTGCCCAAACTCAGAGGCAGTTTCTCATAAGTCTTCCGGTCAGCAGAGCACCATGTTTGTGAAGTGTTTACCCTGTCCCTTACTTTTGGAAACTCTTCTACCACCCCCAAAGTTGTGAACTCCTGAGCATATTCCATTCCAGATAAGTATTCATAGATTTTCTAACTCTTCTCCTCTAATTGTGTCTAACTTGGGGCGAAGGTAATGTCAAGGCATTGTTCTTGATGAGAGTGGGATGATTATTTTTAGCACATATTTGCATAAACATTGGATTCATTTTCCTAATTTTCATTCGAAATACTGAATCACTCACACTAACCCATACCCTACTAGACTCTATATTCTGACTCCTAATCCTAATATAATGGAGAAAAATAACCCAAAATGAATAGACATACAAGCATTTCAGAGGAGGCATGGTGTATAATTGGACTTGCCTTTTGCATTATGTAGAATTGGAGTTATAAATCTAGTCAAATTTTGTTGAAATAGTTCTCCATGTGTTTTTTTAACTTTTGTTGTTTGTTGTTCAAAACATTATATAGTTCTTGATATATCATATTTCACATTTTGATTCAAGTGAGTTATGAACTCCCATTTTTATCCAGTATATAGTTTGCAAAATCATATCAGTTACGCATCCATTGATTTACATATTGCCATACTAGTGTCTGTTGTATTTTGCTGCCTTTCCTATCCTCTACTATCCCCCCTCCCCTCCCCTCACCTCCCATCTTCTCTCTCTACCCCCTATACTGTAATTTATTTTTCCCCCTTGTATTTTTCCCTTTCCCCTCACTTCCTCTTGTCCGTAATTTTGTATAACCCTGAGGGTTTTCTTCCATTTCCATGTAATTTCCCTTCTCTCTCCCTTTCCCTCCTACCTCTCATCCCAGTTTAATGTTAATCTTCTTCTCATGCTCTTTATCCCTACTCTGTTCTTAGTTACTCTCCTTATATCAAAGAAGACATTTGGCATTTGATTTTTAGGGATTGGCTTCCTTCACTTAGCATAATCTGCTCTAATGCCATTCATTTCCCTGCAAATTCTATGATTTTGTCATTTTTTAATGCTGAGTTAAACTCCATTGTGGCCTCTGGCGTGCGCCCAGGTTTCCGTTCCTGTCTTCCTGTTTGTTAATTTCTGGCCTATTTATTGTTGTGACCAGGACCTTAGTCAATGCCTTAGTCTGTCTTTTGCATCTCTCATCTTCCCTTTGCTCCCTTTCTTTCTCTTTGTTTCTCTCATATAGTATACTTTCTCGGCTTCTCTGACTAAATCTCCCAAAGTCATATCTTGTGATCCCTCTAAGAGTTGTAACTTTCTTTTAATATCCAGGGCAGCTTGCCCAATGAAGGCCATCATGCCAGATGCCTTTTGATCCTCTGCCTGAGGATCAATAGGGGCTCGAGCCTTTGACTGAGGGGGAAACCTGTCCTCAGGGAAGACTTAAAAAAGCGGAGCTTGCGATTGCCTCAGCAGACACCACCGAAAGACAGATCCAGGAGGAGAGTGGGGATGACACATGGTGAGTGACCCACCATGGGACAAGCAGTTTTGTCACATGATTTGTTTTTGTCAGGCCTCAAGGAGGCCCTCAAGACATAGGGGGCACATGTTAAGAAAAAGGACTTAAAATTATTCTTTTCATACATAGGAGAATTGTGTCCATGGTTTCCCCCTGAAGGGTCCATTGATGGTAGAAAATGGCTTAGAGTAGGAGACTGTTTAAACCATTTTTTTTGTTGTTGTTGAAGAAAAAGTCCTAGAACAAAGGTATATTAGAACTTTTGTAGACATTAATATTTTATAAGATTTTTAAACACCTAGAAAAATTTGTAAGTTTAAATTTAAAAACATTTATATTTATCTGTTTATCCAATTTAAATTGAACCATTTAAATCACGTAAATTAAAGATCTTTGGATCCACTTTGAAATAGTAAGCTTGCCTTAATTTGATTTTAATTGGAGTCAGTGGTCTTTTCTTGCATCCTGGTCTAATATTTTGTAGTTTCCCATCGAGATGACCCTGCCCCAATAGATCACAAGACCAGACTACTGGAAATTCTGAAGCTGGCCTTCCCTCCAGGGCTCCGGCATGGAGAGGCAATTTCCAAGGCCTTGGTGTGAGATTTTGGTCCAGGGAGCACTGCAGTGAACCACCGCCCTAAAACTATTAGCAAGCACATGGTGGAGGAGGCCTCCATAGGTAAGTGGCGCCTATATAACATCTGATATCCGGTTAAGGGAGATCTCTTCTGATGACAGAGTGGTGTCCTGGGGAGACACACATATACTCCTGTCTGGTACAGTAACGAGAATCATTCTGTCCTCTGTTATGTTCTGTAGGGAATTCCTCTGAAAGCATAGAGAGGTGCCAATGGGCACGCAGGAGCTCCTATCCCAGAGCTTTAGCAAGACGTTGCATAGTTCCTCTGTTTTTCTGTTTCTGCGCTGGTTTTCTGTTTTTTTGTGTGTTTTGTTCTGTGTTTCATATGTTTTTTTTTTTTTTTTTTGGTTTGTTTTAGTGTGTTTTGTTGTGTGATTTCTGTGGTAAAACTTAACTGAAAATGGGTAATAAAGCAAGTAAACTGACACCCATTTGGACTGTGTTTTAAAGAACTGTGATGAACTTTAATATCCTTTGTTAAGCAGGATGAGAGAAGCCCCTAGCTGGCTGCCTGGAGCACACCCACTGCAGATGGCAATGCCTGCTGGGGACCTAAGAACTGAGTATCTCCCAGGTTAACACGTGAAACTCCTTAAAACCCCTTGTCCCTTCAGATCGATAGAATCACAACCATTGGGCAGAGACCCCTGTTTTTCTCCTTTGTTAGCAAAGCAGTAAATCTCCCTTTTTCTTTTTCTCAAACCCTGTCCTCATTATTAAATTGGTATTAATTGGCTTCAAAATCAGGAACCAAACTTTAAGTTACAATTTTTGGTACCCCCCACACCCCGGAACTCTTTGAGAGCTGACTACTGAAATGTTAGGAGACGGAGCGTGCTTGGGGTGGAACCGAACAAGAGGAGCTAATCCTGTAAGTGAAAGGAGGGACTGAGGGACTTCCAGCAGCTGCCCAAGCCCTGTTGCTTCAGAGAATTACCTACTTCTTTCCCTGCACTGTAAGGATTTTGCCATCTCTGTTTTCTTAAAAAAGAGAAAAAGAAAAAGGGGACACTAAATACAGTAAAGTCACCATGGAGACCCTTGATTTTACATTTCAGGTTGTCCCTCTGTGAAAACATCTGGTTCCCTTGTGGGAAAATCTATGGTGCCACTGGTGTAGGAGATTTTTCTCTTATCTGCTCTGGTTTAAAGGCTTCTGTCTGTAAGCCATAGTCTGGAGCTCCTTTCAGTCTGTCTTGTGTCTTTGTTTCTGGCCCTTTAAGACATGTGCAATAATGTGTTGATATTATAAATCATTTCTTGGGAATGATCTTAGCTGAATGTGTATCTAAATGATGATGTTTTATTGTAACAATCTGGCATCTGAATGGGTTTTTGAAGCATTGCACAATCTTGCAGTTAAAAGTCGGGTTTAGGAAATTGTTTAGTTTATGATTTCAGATAATTCATGCCAGAGAACTTAAATACTTAGGATGGAAAACTAGAGAACTCTACTTCCAAGTTGGCAAGTAACTTCCCAATCATTCAGGCTTTTTTTTCACCAATTTTTAATTGGGTAGCCTGGGAAAATGTCACTGTGTCTACCAGTGCATTAATTTGGACAAGGATAGTAAATCATAGTATGGTATCTGTTGACAAAACAAGATATAAAGATGTAAAATTTTGTAAACTGTGTCTTAAACTTGTATCATAAAATTTTGTGAATTTTGTCTTAAAATTGTATTATAATTTTCAACATCTGAACCTGAAAATTATGGTTGAAATGCCTTAGGCCTGAGGTGTCTGCTCAGAATAGCAGCTTTTTCCTGCTCCTTCCAGACCTCAGCCAGGACTTATGTTGAATGGCAAATGAAAGAGGCCTGCAAGCTCAGTAGGAGAGTGATCTGAGGCCTAAAAAAAATTAAATTGTATGGTATTTACTAATTAATGGCCAGTCAATTTTTCTAGGACTCTTATTTTTTCCTTAGATTCTTTATTTTTTTTTGAGCTCATGATTTTGATCCTAAAGACCTAGGATGATGTTTTTCTGACCAGTTCTATCTTTGACTAACTGTGTAGTTTTTGAAACATTGCAATGGATATTTCACCTGGAAAAGCTACAAGGCCTTTACTATTATTATGTGTGCACAATTTTGTTATGTGTTGTATGTCTATATATTCATATGTCCGTATATCATATATATGATACACAAATTAACATTTATAAAGAGCACTCATTAAAACAAAAACGCTCATAAAAACAAATTTTAAAAAGTGGATCCAAAGATCTTTAATTCAAGTGATTTAAATAGTTGAATTTAAATTGGATAAAGAGATAAAAATAAATGTCTTTAAATTTAAGCTTACAAGTTTTTCTAGGTGTTCAAAAATCTAATAAAATATTAATGTCTACAAATGTTCTAATATGCCTTGGTTCTAAGACTTTTCCTTCAACAAAAAAATGGTTTACACTGTTCAATATATTTGTCTAATATATTGATAAATAAGTAAAGTAAATTTGATATGGGATTACTCATTCATGAGTACTTTTGTTAGATATCTGATTGATTTACTAAGGTCTGTATAAGTTTGTACTAATGTCTGTATAAGATTGTAATAATCAGTCATGTGTTAAAGAGACAAAAATTTCTTAAAACATAAGTTTACCCATAACATTGTGTTTATTAAGTTTTATTTTTTCTAGAGCAAGCAACCATAAAAATTAAACAACTGATTAAATAAGAACTGTTATTTTAGAGCACTGTACTGCCATTTATTTAAAAGCTAAACTTGGTTAATGTAGAAACTTCAATGTAATTGTGATGCTATTAATGTGCTCATATCTTTCAGGTATACGAATCTGTAAGGTAGAAACTTTAAAAGAGCATTATTTCAAGCTGGTGTTCTGAACTTGTATGGTAAAAAATATATTGGGCATTCATTTACTTCTTATCAATAAGATATGTAAAGTTGTATGTTACTTTTTACATTGGGGAACAATTTAAATGTATTTTTATGTTAATGAGAGTCTAATCTATATAAAGGTTAAAAACTTTCAGCCTTTCTTAAATTCATGTTTTAAATGTGATATCATATGGTGTTAACTAATGTTCATGTGACCTCAAATAATATATGTAATCTTTGTAAAATGATATTTAAAAAAACAAAGATCATCTTTAGAAGTAAAACACTTAAGTTTTATAAAGAGCCCTGCCTTACCTGAGATAAGGCTCTGTGTCCCATCTTACTATATGTGAGAATGACTACGAAAGCAGTAGGTCAGATATTATTTCATTTAAAGTTATGTTCAAAAGTTGTTTTTTTTTTCTGTCAAGATTTCTAGGATCTCAAACAGGGGATATAATGTATAACTCAGCTTAAAACTTCAGGGTAGCTATTACACGAACTAAGTATTTTTACTCTTGTTAAAAAATTTTATTTTGTAATTTCCTTATAAGTGATCTAAAGATTCCTTGTTAGTGTTTTACAGAAGTGTTGCTTTAAGAACACAACATGGGTTAATTTAAGGTAATAAGTCATCACCTACAAGACAGACAGAATAATACAGATCCCAGTTAATAAAAAAGATAAATAATTATAAAGTTATAGACATTAAAGCCCAGTACTCTTAATATAAGGCTGTTAAAATTTATTTGCTGGATGATTAAGATTAGGATTTATATTAAAGTTACATGAAAAGGGACAAGAAAACCAATATTTGGCTCTTGCCCTCTGAGTCAGTCTGAATCCAGGGAACAAGGGACTTCTCAAAGAGCTTTGCAACTCTGGGCCTCATATCTTCCCAATTAGGGAGATTAATGAGACCCCTGGAGAACAGAAAGCCAATCAGTGCATTTGCTAAGAAGAGGAGAGTCATCAGAGAAGGGAGACATCCCTGATGTTTCCAAGGGTAGCCACACGGTCAAGCAAGACCTGGACCCACCTAGCGCAAATGGCACTAGCAGAACTGAGAAGCTGCTCTCAAGTTTCCCCAGGAATGACTCCCATAAAAGCTCAGCTGACTGTTAACAATAGATAGAAACAAAAGTCAGTTTGACTGTTTCATGATAAACACTTAGGAAAGACAGTTAAAACCAAAATACAGCCATTCCTGGGCATTTTAAATAATAATATTAATAATAATAATAATAATTTTTTATACACATTATATTAGCCTCCCAAAATAAGTAAGACTGGAGGCTACAAAGAAGGATTCCCAGAAAGGAATGCCTGATAACTATAAAAAGAGACTATCAAGAGGAGCTGCCAGAGGCAGAAATTTTTAGTTTAAGTCCTACAGATATTCCTAACCTACAGGTAGGGTTGGTGTTTGCTAGTACGATTATCCAGCCCTGAGTAACAGAATTAAAGGTTTCTCTATTACACACAGAGGTCATACTAGTAAAATGATTTTGCAAGATCAGATGATATTAAATCATTAAACTGTATCTTATGGAGAGGGATAACTGTAACACTAAATGTTAAATATTAAGTTGACAGTCCTGATAACTGGGAATATTAAAGCCTGCTGAGGGAACTTCTATACAGTGACATGTTCCAGCTGCTGCAACATTTTTTCAGTACTCATGGTTCTTGTTTCTCACACAGAAGAACCCATCCCCAGATGAATTTACAACCTGTTCTTCCCCAACCAGACTTCAAAACGAACTGATTTCTAAAAGGCAACTCATGTTCCTCAACTGACTTCTAAAAGGCAACTCATGTCCCTTATACTGTGCCCACTCACGTCACTCTCTCTCAGCTCAGAAGAAGCCAAAATGAGTGACGCCTCTCGTCTTACAACTATGGAGCCAAAAATAAATAGAATATCAATATAAGTAATTAATTAAGTCAGGTAAAACCAGGAATCCAATTTTGGGTGAGTTCTAAAAATTTGGAGACTGTTACCTGAGGGATTAAAATTCCCTCATTGCTCTTTCCCTACCCTATCAAAAATTTGGAAGGGACACATTAAAAAAGGGGGAATGATTTGCATTTCTCTGACTGCTAGAGATGGTGAGCATTTTTTCATATATTTGTTGATTGATTGTATGTCCTCCTCTGAGAAATTTCTATTCAGGTCCTTGGCCCATTTGTTGATTGGGTTATTCGTTATCTCATTGTCTAATTTTTTTAGTTCTCTGTATATTCTGAATATTAGCGCTCTGTCTGAAGTGTGAGGAGTAAAGATTTGTTCCCAAAACGTAGGCTCCCTATTTACCTCTCTTATTGTTTCTTTTGCTGAGAAAAAACTTTTTAGTTTGAGTAAGTCCCATTTGTTGATTCTAGTTATTAACTGTTGTGCTATGGGTGTCCTATTGAGGAATTTGGAGCCCGACCCCACAGTATGTAGATCATAGCCAACTTTTTCTTCTATCAAACGCCATGTCTCTGATTTGATATCAAGTTCCTTGATCCACTTTGAGTTAACTTTTGTGCATGGCGAGAGTAAGGGATTCAGTTTCATTTTGTTGCAAATCTCACTCCAGTAAGATTGGCAGCCATTAGGAAGTCAAACAGCAACAAGTGCTGGCGATGATATGGGGAAAAGGGTACTCTTGTACATTGCTGGTGGGACTGAAAATTGGTGCGGCCAATTTGGAAAGCAGTATGGAGATTTCTTGGAAAGCTAGGAATGGAACCACCATTTGATCCAGCTATTCCCCTACTCGGTCTATTCCCTAAAGACCTAAAAAGAGCACACAATAGGGACACTGCTACATCCATGTTCATAGCAGCACAATTCACAATAGCAAGACTGTGAAACCAACCTAGATGCCCTTCAATAGACGAATGGATAAAAAAAATGTGGCATTTATACACAATGGAGTATTACTCTGCATTAAGAAATGACAAAATCATAGAATTTGGAGGGAAATGGATGGCATTAGAGCAGATTATGCTAAGTGAAGCTAGCCAATCCCTTAAAAACAAATGCCAAATGTCTTCTTTGATATAAGGAGAGTAACTAAGAACAGAGAAGGGACGAAGAGCATGAGAAGAAGATTAACATTAAACAGGGATGAGAGGTGAAAGGGAAAGGGAGAGAGAAGGGAAATTGCATGTAAATGGAAGGAGACCCTCAGGGGTATACAAAATTACATAAAAGAGGAAGTGAGGGGAAAGGAGAAAAATATAAGGGGGAGAAATGAACTACAGTAGAGGGGGTAGAGAGAGAAGAGGGGAGGGGAGGGGGGAGGGGGGATAGTAGAGGATAGGAAAGGCAGCAGAATACAACAGACACCATAATGGCAATATGTAAATCAATGGTTCTGCAACTGATGTGATTTTGCAATCTGTATATGGGCTAAAAATGGGAGCTCATATCACACTTGAATCAAAGTGTGAAATATGATATATCAAGAACTATGTAATGTTTTGAACAACCTACAATAAAAATTAATTTAAAAAATATTAAAAAGCAAAAAAAAATGGGGGGGGAATGATAAACCCAACCTGATCATTTATTAAAATTGGGAGCCATCTTGCCACAAAGTCATGAAAAGATAATTTTGCTTTCCTATAAATTACTGCAAATTCTTAATCTGCTTGGAATGCCTGTCCGTGCCTTGAACTCACCCATGCCTGGCTCTCTGACCAGATAGCAGCCCTCTCTGAAAATTTAGTGACACCTCATAAATATTGGCCTTCTCTGGCCAGACAACGACTCTCGTGAGTCTCTAATGGTCCTCATAAATTCTGATGATGGGGCCAGCAAAAAAAAAATTGTAAACTAGCAATAGCGTGATGCTTCTCCGAGTTCTGTTATCTGTAACCCCCCTTTTGTGTAACTTACTGGACTATAAAGCTGGGCTGTAGGAAAGGTGGGGTTGCTGTCTTGTTTCTGCCATTTTGAGAGGGATAGGCAGCTCAGCCAGTGGAAAAATAATAAGCTTGCTTTAATTTGATTTTAATTGGAGTCAGTGGTCTTTTCTCCTGTCCTGGTCAAACAGGTAAACACTCCACAAACATGGAGCTCTGCCGGCCTAAAACTTATTGAGAAACTCTCCCTGACCTTGGGCACTTGAACTATATGTTGTTGTCAGGAGCTTTAGCTTCTTTGTAGTGAGACCATCAGAGCTGGGTCTGCATCTATGTGACCTGGAGGACATGGTTTCTTATTTTCCAATGAACATGAGGCAGGAGTGCAGAATTCTCTCTTTGTAGGGAAACTGTTGTCACTGAAGGCTAAGTGTCTCCCCATGTGGTATGTGAAGCCATTTGCGCATCTTCCACATTTCATGGTGTTTCTTGCTGCTGCACTGGGGGTTTAGTATTTGCTTCATGAAATACAAGGAGATCAACAGGGACTCAGTGCTGGAGGGATTTCTCACACGTGTGGTGGGTCAGGGTCTCCAGGAGAATCCACCAATGAGGCTTATATCCCACATAGCTTGCCCCCTCAACCATTGCAACCTGATTCTGAACACGGCCCTGAAACCTCTAAATATAACAAGATGCCTTTATATGAAGAGATCAGACATATAGGGATTACTGGCTGCACCATGTCTGCCACAAGACATTTGGAAGTCAATGGCAGATCCAAATGGCCCCACCAGAGATATTTTATGACACAACTGCACACCACAGCTCTGGGTCACTACTCAGCAGGCGCCAACATACAGGATTCTTTCTTCTACACCATTTTCATGAAACCCAGTCAATCAAGGCACTCTCTGGTACACTCATGATCAGCAACTGGACATCCAAATGTTCTTCAGTGCCACTTGGTCATAAGAATTTCAAAAATTTCATGGTATTTATCTAGCCATTTTTCAAGGATGAAGTTGGATGCACTGTGAGTTTCAATTCTTTCAGGAACCATTAAATGGTGAGGAATTTCATTTCAATGAAAGCTCTGGAGGACTCTCACAGGCAAGGCTTCCCATGGAGTGGCCAAAAGGTCACATGAAGCCAGGCCCATTGAGGTCTACAATGCTAGGTCCATGTGTGTTTTGAATCTCAACTATGGTTGCCAAGTCTTTCAGAATAAAATCATGTGATATCGTAGCTGAGATTCCCAGTGTTCTGTGGAGAGCCACCTGGGCCTATATCTCAGTTTCCAATGGGGACTCTCATGCGTGGCCTCCTGAAATCCCAACACAATTCATGGCAATTCTTCTCTGAGGTCAGGTCCAGAACGCAGTCTCTAAGGGGAATCACACCTAAGTTCAAGCCATGGTGGACACAGTTATGTCTTCCAACTGCCACACAAATGACCACAATTAAAACCAAAACACTTTCACATAGCCCTCGTCTTCTTCCATGTAGACACTCATCAAATCCTCTGGCTGGACGTTTCCAAAAGGGGTGAAGTCCAAGACCCTGTCCAAAATATGCTCCCTCGCCCCTATTTTGCCTAAGGTCAGTGTGGCCTAAACACCTTTCCTGTGAACCAGGAGTGATCAAATAGGCCTGACCTTATTACTGCTCCACTTCTCCAATTTGAGGCCTACTGACTGCCAGGTATAAATTCTTTATATGAATGGGAATCATGAAAAAACCCAAGCATCTATGGTCTAGCCTTTGCAGGCCAGGATGGAGGTCAGGAACCTTACAGAAGATGGCGAGAGACTTCATACACAATGACTTCTATTTTGACCATTTTGTATTTGTAGCACACATGGAATCTTACCTTAGATCCATCAGGTGTTAAGAATCTAAGCAGCAGCCTCACACAGGTTCACGAGGCTGATTCAGACACATCCCTTTTGGAAGCAATTAAGCAAAGAGCCACAGGTGATGCCCATTCATTTCCATTTGAAAACTGTTTTCTTAAGGCTTCACAAAGGGGTGGCCTGAGGCAAAGACCTTCCTGACATTCAGGGCAATGAAGCAATAGGTAAGCAAATGGCCCAAAGCAAGGATTCTCCACTGAGACTTTACTGGTCACATTGATATCTGAGTTTTCTGAGATCCTCCCATTCCCTTCAGTTATCATGTACATGGCCATGTCACAGTGCTTGGAGGTGGTACATATCTTGGACACAAAACCATGAGCCAATTCTTGAGAGTGGCCAGAATTCAGGAAGAAAACAGAAACGTAATAAGATAGTAGGTGTTGCCCATCCATAAGGCAAGTCACAGTCCATGCGTTAATTGGGCAGGATGAATGCTGGGAAGCTTTCTACAAGACAGGAAACATCCATTGATGCATTTTCTTTTCTAATGTCTACAACCACGGACACAGTGGGAGAAACAGACATAGAAACACTCGCCTTGTCAAACAATTTACTAGAAAAAGTCCATTCCAATCCAAACAAACCACCTTTCCTACCTATTCTCAGAACATGAGACAAAACCACACACTCACACCCACACCCACAAAGGCACCTCCTTCCCCCAAGTAGGTTTGTAACTATCCAGAGTGTCCTTTGACTGGTGGGTCATACTATGTTCCCCTGATATGGCCTATCCATTCTCAGATCTGGTCTCCTTGGCCAACTCTGTGACGTTGTCAGGAGCATGTGGAGAGCCACTACCTACTTTCTCAGGAAAGGTCCCCGGCATGTGGCCATCCTCACATCAGTAGGTACCAAGAAAGACTGACTCTGTCCTTAGTAACACCAAACAAGTGAGCCCACTGGGACTGGGACTTGGATTGGCTCTCAGTGCCTGGCTTCCTGGATCCCAAGTTTAAAGTGTTCCATCACCAAGGAAGTGAGGTAGGTTACTTCCTTCAGGAATTTAATGAGGTCACTGCCTTGGCAAACACATTGTCCTAACAGTTGCTTCCAATATTTCCATGAGATGGAGGCTGCCCCTACTTCCTGTGACATTTTCACAAGTTAGAATGATATATAAATCAAAGGCACCAAGAAACAGCGCTCCACAAAGGCCTGGTTTGGTCCGTCTCCTGTACATTAAGAGAGAGGCTGATTCAGCCACATCCCTTCATCCTGACCAGGTTTTTTGGCAATGGAAGATGACTTTTGCTCCCTCAGGTCCTTCATAGCTGCCTACATCTTCTTCAGGGATCATTTCTGCATGGACCTTTGAGGTTCTCAGCAAGTGGAAGATCCCCTACATCCCTATATTTTAAGGCCAACTCTGTCCCTGCTCTTCTCTAAAGTTAGATTGAGAGATCACTGTGTGGTTACGGTTAATAACAGTTTCGATTTGGGTTAGGAATCATTCTGCAGGATGAATAATGGTATTGGGAATCTGTGATATTTATAAGAATATAGACGTGAGTTAAAAGTATGGAAACAGAAATCTAGGTAAGATTTGCATCCCAGAAGGGCATTGAGACCTTGATTGGGATACTTAGCAATGTTATACTTTCTGCACAAATGTCTCAGATAAATCCATACACAATGGCATAGGACGTTGTACCTTGGATGATTGAATGTTGAAGAGAACCTCCAGTCAAAAAGGGATAGTCGGTGGAATTAGGAAGATAGTCAGTAGGTTTAGAAAGAAGGGTGAGAATAAGATTTGGAAAAAAGTTCTTTACCAATAGGGTTTCGGTTAGAGAGTGAATATTAATGTCAGCCCATGTTAAGTGTCAGTCACAATAATGAATTTGGGAAAATATGTAGGAAAGGAGGTATCAATAGAGACCTTAGGAAATCAGGCAAATTATTAAGTGAGTCATAGGATTAGGCATTTTCAACAGGGTTGAGGTTGAATATATAACCTTAGGAAGAAAGAAATATGTAGTCACCAATAGAATTGACATTTGAGAGCATTAGGCAACCTGGACATGAATGTTTTTAGTAATTCATGCTCACTTTCCATTTAGGCTTTGTTGAAAATAAATAAAATAGGTACTTGTCTCTTCCTGTTTTTCTGTATGCTTAAGAAAACACTCTTGAAATCTTGAAAACTTTTTGCTAATCTTGTTCCCAGAATGTGCTGTCCCCAACTGCCAAACTGCAGAATGTACACCCTCACCCGTTTACATGCAAACCGCCCACTTGCCCTGACCCATCAATAAACTTCCCTCCCTGCCCTCTTCAAAAACAGTATATAAGCTCTGCTTAAGCTGTTCTCAGTGCTCTCTGCTCTATTCAAGTGAGGTCTGAGCCCCAGAATTTTGGGCGCTTTGCTGTTGCATGAGACAGTGTCTTGGTGGTCTCTTCCTCCAATGGTCGCCTGACCATTACATCTGAGGGCCCCAGCGAGTTCCAGCAGCGTTGGACGAAAGACCCCCTATAGGCTCATCTCAGGTTAAGTAAGGCGCCACTTTCTTGTTTCAGGTTTCAGGTTAGGGATGGGCAAAATGGCTATTGGTGATGAGCATGAGCTCTCTCTGACGGTGGCTGACAGAAGTGTCACAGAGCCACAGGCCACGTCTCTGGGGGACGCCCCAGAGAACTCGGGAAACCGAGTAACAATAGTCTCCTAAACTCAGTGCTATTTTGTTTTGGATTCGGTATTGTCAGCCCATCAGGTTTTCCTGGCTACTCAGTCCTGTTCTCAGTATTGGACGTCCATTGCCTGTCTTTATTGTCTTGTCTTGTCTGTGTCGTGTGTCATTGCTTTCACTATTTGTGTATCTTTCATATGGGACAGAGCACTTCAATGCCTCTGTCCCTGAACCTTGATCACTGGACCAAAGTCTGCTTAAAGGCTCAGAATC
This sequence comes from Callospermophilus lateralis, assembly GCF_048772815.1. Lineage (NCBI taxonomy): Eukaryota > Metazoa > Chordata > Mammalia > Rodentia > Sciuridae > Callospermophilus > Callospermophilus lateralis. Next base: position 122,082 of record NW_027515475.1, read on the forward strand.
TTCTTTTTTTCAGTAAAACGTCAGATCTGGAAGACTCTATGTGTCTCAGAATGACCCACCTTTGGAGTCGGATGGCCCCCAGAAGGATCTTTCTACTTCACACTAATTCAAAAACTCAGAGATATTGTCTTTCAGCCGGGGCCACATAGCCATCCAGATCAACAGCAATATATCTTTAGTTTGCAGGACCTCTGCAAATCTCCTCTTCCATGGTTGAAGCCTTTCCTTGTCCCTGTCCCCGCTCCTACTGGTTCTCCCACTTTTCTATCTCTCAAACCCTCTGCTCCCCCTCCTCCACCCTCTGTTGTCCCTGAGTCTCAAGACTCTACTGGACTCTCTTCCCCCTCCTTATGCCCTGCCCTTGTCCTCCAACCCCAAACACCCTCTAAGTGATTCCCCTGCTGCTGACTCAGACTCTCCACCATTGGAGGAATATAGGCCAGCCCAGCGCCCTCCAGGTGACTACCCCACGGCACACACAGCCCCTCCTTCCTTGGAGGTAGCTGGCCCGGCCAAAAGAACACAAAGTACTCGCCGGGGGGGTTAAACTTTGAAGTGGATACAGGGTAAGTATACTCAGCCCTGAAGGCCCCATTGGGCCATCTATCAAACAAAAAGGACTCTAGTTCAAGGGGCTAATGGCAGTAAATATGGGGCTTAGACAACTAAGAGGACCATGGACCTGGGGAAAGAAAAAATCCATCACTCGTTCCTAGTAATCCCAGAATGCCCGACCCCATTGATGGGCACACATCTGCTCAAAAAGCTCCAGGCCAGAATAACTTTTAACCCTGAAGGCCCCCAAGTGAAATTTCTAAATTTTTCAGTAAAAACTCCTATAGTCACGGCTTTTACTATGTCAGTAGAAGATGAACATCAACTTGTCAAACCCCCCAAGACTGATCAAACAGGCAAGCTACCCCGGAAATGGATAACAGATTACGCAGATGCCTAGGAAAAAAACTGCTGGGTTACACGTAGCCGTGAAACATCCTCCAATAACAGTGGAGTTAAAAACTTCAGCCCCCCCATCAATGTCAAAAAATATCCTCTGAGCAAAAAAGCTAAAGATGGGATAAGGCCCCATATTCAGAAATATCTGGCCTTAAGGGTCCTAAGGCCCTGTCATTTGAACTGGAACACTGCCCTGTTACCAGTATAAAAATCCAGGAACCGGGGACTATCGCACCGTTCAAGACCAAAGAGAGATCTACAACAGAGTGCAGGACATTCACCCCACAGTACATAATCTGTACAATCTGCTTAGCACTCTGAACCATGAGCGGAAATGGTATACTGTTCTGGACTTAAAAGATGCTTTCTTTTGCTTGCCTCTGCATAAAGATAGTCAGTTGCTATTTGATTTCGAGTGGGTAGACCCAGAAACCGGGAAGTCTGGTCAACTAACATGGACTAGACTCCCACAGGGGTTCAAAAACTCCCCCACTCTCTTTGATGAAGCCCTCCACAGAGACCCCAACAACTTCAGAACTATGCACCCTGACGTCACCCTGCTTCAATATGTCGATGACCTGCAACTGGCAGCCAACACCAAGAAAAACTGTGAGTCTGGAACCCAATTATTATTATACGAGCTTGCTCAACTCTGGTATAGTGCTTCTGCCAAAAAAGCCCAAATTTGCCAGCAAGAAGTAATCTTCCTGGACTATTCCCTTAGGGGCAGTAAGCAATGGCTCACTGAGACCAGAAAACAATCCATTGAGCAGATACCACCCCCATCTAACAGCAGACAACTCAGAGAGTTTCTTGGGACTGCTGGCTTATGCAGCTTATGGATACCTGGGTTTGCGTCCTTAGCTGCTCCTTTATACCCGCTGTTAAAGAGAGATGCCCAATTCTAATGGACCCCTGAGCACCAGCAAGCTTTTGATAACATCTAAGGACACTGACACTGAAACCCTCAACTTCACTGAGCCCAGCTTGCATTTTCAGAAAGCCCTAAACTAAGTTAAAAATGTACATCAACTCACTCACCTTGGTTCAAAGAAACTGCAGGCATTCCTGAAGGATCAAGAACAGAGTTTTCCACTAACCGACTCAGAGCGAAAGAAATAACTGAACGGGTAACAAAAGCCTGCCGGGTCTGTCAATTGGTTAATGCTTACCCTTCCAACTTTCCTGCAGGAAAGCACCTACAAGAAACCAGACCAGGACAATTCTTGGAAGTGGACATTCCTGAAATTAAGCCAGGAAGTTATGGACTTAAATATCTCCTAGTCTTTGTAGATACATTTTCAGGATGAATTAATTGAAGCCTTCCCCCCCCCCCACACACACACAAAAAAAACAACAACAACAAAATAAATGGCACAAATGGTGGTCAAGAAGATCCTGAAAGATATTTTTCTAAGATACGGACTGGCTAAGGCAATAGGGTCTGATAATGCACTGGCGTTAATTGCCCTGGTAAGTCAGGGATTAGCCAGGACCCTGGGGATTAATTGAAAATTACATTGTGCTTATAGACCCCAGAGCTCAGTACAGGTAAAAAAAAATAATAGAACCATTAAAGAGACTTAACAAAATCAAGCTTAGAGATCGGCATAAAAGATCGATCTATTCTCCTGCTTTATGCACTGTTTCATGCAAGAAATACTCATACTCCTCTGTTTCCTTGTGTAACCTCACCCCCTATGAAATTCTCTATGGTCCCTCCTCCAGTAAGGGACCTAACCCAAACTCTAAGACCTAACGATCCCTTCCACACCCCCTTGCTTGACAGACTTAAAGCTCTTGAAAGAAATCAGCAATATCTGTGGAAACATCTGGCCACTGCCGACCAACCTGGGGACGAGGGGACTCCATATCGATACCAAGTAGGAGACTTCGTCTACATTAGACGACATCAGGTGTCATCCCTGGAACCCCACTGGAAAGGACCATATAAGGTGCTACATATAACACCTACAGTGGTAAATGTAGACGGAATCACTTCATGGATCCATGTCTCTCATCTCTGGCCTGCGCCCTGTCCAAAATCTGACTGGAAACTGGAAAAGACTGGTAACACTTTCAAATTGCGTATTCGCCATGTGGATAAGGCTACAGACTCTCCCCTTGGCCAAGAGTAGTCCTAACCCTCATCAGCCTGTTCAGCAGTAATGGCTGATCACAAATCCTACTGTACAAGAAGTATGGTCTATCTTGCATACAGCCCCTTTAGGGACATGGTGGCCATCTCTCCACCCAGACATTTGTCAGCTGGCTATAGGTCTTTCCTATTGGGATATCCCTGATGAAGGGGATCCAACTAAAATTCCAATAAATCCTTTCCATATCATAGGTAATAGAAACAAACATTATGGATGTAGGGACACGAGAGCCAGATGCAGGTTGGCTAGCCTAGATTACTATGTTTGCCCAGCGGACTATCAAAGCCACAAACAGACATGGCTGTGTGGGGGAAATGCCGACTTCTTCTGTAAGTCATGGGAATGTGAGCATACAGGGGTGCCTGGTGGAACCCAAACTCCTCATCAAATTCAATACACAGCATTGGCCATATTACCAATTACACAACCAATACCGATGGCCCCCAGAGGGGTCTCTAGATCCTAAAATTCTCCATGACCTTTTTAACTTCGGCAAGTGCTCAAAGGGTGGAAGGAAATTCCCCTAAGTGGAGGCATTTTCCCTCCTTCCCTCACATCCTGAACTATGCTTATCCAATAGATCCTCACCCTCAGCTTTCTGCTCCAGACTCTCTGCTGCCACTCCCACCTCAGCAACCTGATTTCTTCCCTCCAATTACTAGATCAAAAACCCAAACCGCCGGTTCTCAGATTATTGCCCCCTTGCTGAGGTAGCAGGTACTGAGGTACCCATCCACCCACTCACTACTCTCTTCTCCTGTCAGTGCCCGCACCAGGTCCCACCAGGTCCTCTTACCAGCTAACCCAAAGCTCAAACCAGCTAAGGAGAGCCCTCAGACCCCTATCCAAGATGTAATGAAAATGGCCTTTAAAGTTGCTCTGTCATCACTGAAAACAGGTTACTAAGAATTTAAAGTCCCTCACAGGCTTTTTGGGATACAAACTCCCATCTTCCCCTCTGCTCTATCTGTTCTACTGCTCAAGTTTTGTTGCCTGGAAAATTCCAAACCCCTTTCCCATTATTCTTTTACATCTCTCCTTCCTCATGCTCAGACCCAAGGTGCTGCTCTCAGACCCACCTTCCCTGTCTTCCCCGTCTATACCAGGCCCACAGAAAAGTCTTAAATGACCTTCTCCAGCAGTCTTCACCATGGCTGACTTTAGGACTTTCAGCCAAAGAGTCCCTATAAAATAGTTCAATGTAGATAAACTTCCCCTTTTCGTGTTTCCCTATTCTATTTGGCCACTGGCTGGAAAAATCAGCACTCCTAAGCTAGACTCCCCCTTACTAGTTTTTCACAAAACATGTGAACAAGGCCTTTGGCCTTGAGCTGGGGCTTCACAGACATGGTTACATTTCTAAGATAAATAAGTTACCAAATGAGCTCCATTGTTACAGCTGGCAGTGAGAAAAAAAAAAAAGAGAAGAAAAAAGCTCTCCCACTCCAGGTGTCCTTAAAATGTTAACTTGCCCAGAACAGATGAAAAAAACAATAGAAATGAAAACTTCCTTTTGTGAACTTATGCAGACTGTGAACTTCTGAGCCCCTTCCCTTACATGTTGGGTACAAAATTCGGAAACTACCTAAATTTGGAGATCAGGTGACTAATTGATTACAACAGAAGCAATGCCCTCTAAATCCGTTGCAACCAAATAGGTATGTTTCGCTGTCTTCGGTGCTATCTTAGGTGCCTTGAATTGTCCGTCCTTACAACAGTATAATTCTATATACTTAAACATTGTTTATGTTTTCATAAAATGGTCAACAGATGTGATTAATTATGTAATGTTCAGATGTTTCCCAGAGTGCTCTATCATGAGGCAGGTTAATTTAAATATCAAATAGGGGGGCATACAACCCGGTTCCTCTGGGAACCTGTATCCCTCACTTTAGCCATCCTATTAGGAAAAGGAGCTGCTGCAGGTGTGGGCACAGGAATCACTGTCCTAGTCCATGTGACACAACAAATGACCCGATGAGAAGCAGCAATAAACCAAAATTTAAAGATATTAAAAACCTCCATCACAGTTTCATAGGAATCTTTAACCTCTCTCTCTGAAATTGTTTTACAGAACATGCGAGGGTTGGACCTCCTCTTCGTGAGAGAAGGGGGCTTTCGTGCTGCATTGAGGGAAAAAGTTGATTTTATGCCGACCATACTGGAGTTGTAAAAAAATCTATGAGTAAATTAAGAAGACGCCTAGAAGAGCATCAACAAGAGAGAGATGCACAAAAAGGGTGGTTTGAGTCTTTGTTCACACAGTCCCCCTGGTTAACTACGCTTTTATCAGCCCTGGCCAGTCCATTAATAATCCTCATTTCATTGCTAATTGTAGGACCCTGTTTGCTCAACCATCTAGTTTCCTTTCTACAAGCTTAAATTGGATAAGTTAAACTTATGGTAATCAGACAACAATATACCTCACTAGAAGACATAAAATGTGAGACCCCGCAATGCTCATTTTTATGATTAAAATTAACCAGAATAAGAAGTGGGGAATGAAAGGTTAATAAAATATGTACTTTTAACTTCTTGTTTTTCTGTATGCTTAACAAAATACTGATGAAATCTTGAAAACTGTTTGCTAATCTTGTTCCCAGAATGTGCTGTCCCCAATTGCCAAACTGTTGAATGTACTCCCTCTCCCATTGGCATGCAAACCACTCACTCGACCTGACCCATCAATAAATTTCCCTCCCTGCTCTCACCACGTAAATTGCATAAGCTTTGCTTAAGCTGTTCTTAGGGCTCTCTTCTCTATTCAAGTGAGCTCTGAGCCCCAGCATGCTAGACCCCCAATAAACCCTTTGCTGTTGCATGAGACAGTCTCTTCGTGGTCTCTTTTCCGACGCTCGCCCGACCTTTACATTGGTACAATCATAAGTGTGAACATTCCTATGTGTGTCCAGAATATTACTATAATAAATAATATATGTAGATCAGGTAATAGGAGTTTTTCTTCCACCATTTCTGGGAGCAATATTTTGAAGATATATGAATTAGTATTTTGGGTAGAAATAGGTGTACCATTTGTCTATGAATATAGAGATAATGCATGAATAGACAATACTGTGAATTAATAATATTACTGGTTCCAACTTTAAATAATGGATTGAATTGATATCTGAAAATATACAGGAAACCTTATATTGATATACTACATTTAATCCTACCCGTTATACATCTGAATGAAATATTAGGGTTATGGATTTTCATGAAGAGTGTTTGAGTTTTGCTTCAAAAGTGATTATGGAAATTGAAAATAATGTGTTTGGAAAGAAGTCTCATGAAAAGACCAGTCCAGAAACCTGGAGGTATGCATGTGTTCTGAAGCAGAAAGTGATTTAAAGTGAAACAAACGCCTATATATTTGCTAACTTGTGGATGATAAATATATACGATGATGTGCAGAAATTGAAGAAATAGTAATGTACCAGTGTTGAATAAAAATGAACGTTAAAATACACATCATGTCCCATAGGAATCTACTTGAATTGATGTTAAACTGCGTCCGTTAATGTAGAAATATTAGAATTTGTATGCACCATTCACTGAAGTTAGTTTTCAGTACTAGGAAACAAATATGTATTTCAGGTAGATGAGTATTTCTGAGAATAATCTTGTGAAAAGTTGATTATAAATCCACATACATGAACATGAATGAATTCAGGGAGTGTATAATAAGACTCATACATTTCATATTTTGAAAAATCTGGAGAGTATGTATATATATATATATATATATATATATATATATATATATATACACACACACACACACACACAAACTGAGACTATAAAAATAGCAATATATATGCCAATTGAAATTCACCATGAAATATACATCATCCACAGATTCAAAAATATTCATGTTACTGAAGATAGATTTATGTATAATGTTGTTTAACTAGGAAGTTTACCCATACATTGAATTTTCAGTTCCAACAGCATTTAGGAGGAGTAATCTCTTCTCACATTTTGTATCTGCCAAGTCAGCCACCTCACAAGAATGTACGTGTGATACCAGGTAGGATTCTATATGTGCATATAAAAATACATGTGCTGAATAGGCTACAGAGAGAGGGAGACAGGAATTCACATATTTGTTAACTTTAAAAACACATGGATAACTATTTCAACAGAAAATTGACTAGATTTATAACACATACCCTTTTTTATGCAAAAGGCAAGTCCAACTATACACCATGCCTCCTCTGAACTGCTTCGATTTCTATTCTGTTTGGGTTATTTTTCTCCATCATATTAGGAGTAGTAGTCAGAGTCCAGTAAGTTATGAGTTAGTGTCAGGGATCAGTATTTCAAATGGAAAATAGAATAATGAATCAAATGTGTATGCAAATATATGCTACACAAAAATCTTCCCACTCTCATCCAGAACAAATCCTTGACATTACCTTCGCCTGAAGTAAGTCACAATTAGAATAGAAGAGTTAGAAAATCTGTGAATACATATCTTGAGTGGAAAATGCTCAGAGTTCAGAACCTTGGAGGTGGTAGAGGAGTTTCCAAAAGTAAGGGACATGGTAAACACTCCTCTAACATGGAGGTCTGCTGGCGTAAAGACATCTTGAGAAACTGCCTCTGAGGTTGGGCACTTGAAACATACGTTATTTTCAGGAGCTTTAGCTTCCTTTGTAGTGAGACAATAAAATCTGGGTCTGCATCTATGTGACCTGGAGGATATGGTTTCTTATTTTCCAGTGAACATGAGGCAGCAGTGCTGAATTCACTCTTTGTAGGTAAACAGTGGCCACTGGGGTCTAATTGTCTCCCCATGTGGACTGTGGAGCCATTTGGTCATCCTCCACTTTTCGTGGTGTTTCCTGCTGTTGCACTGGGAGTTTGGTATTTGCTTCACAAAATACAAGAAGTTCAACAGGGACACAGTGCTGGAGGGAGTTCTGTCACGTGTTGTGGGTCAGGGTCTGCAGGAGAATGCAACAACCAGGCTTCTTTCCCACATACCTTGCCCCCTTGTCCATAGCAACTTGATTCTGAACATGGCCCTGAATCCTCTCCATATAAAAACATGCTTTTACATATTCGGGTCTCCTGGCTGCACCATGTTAGTCACAAAAAATTTGGAAGCCAATGAGAAATCCACATGGCCATAACACAGATGTATTATCACACAACTGCAGACCACTTCTCTAGGCCCAATACTCTGCAGGCTCTAACTTGCTTGCCCCCATGTCCATAGCAACTTGATTCTGAACATGGCCCTGAAATCTTTCAATATAAAAACATGCTTTTACATATACGGGTCTCCTGGCTGCACCATGGCAGTCACAATGAATTTGGAAGCCAATGGCAGAACCACATGGTCACAACACAGATGTATTATCACAAAACTGCACACCATTTCTCTAGGCCCACAACTCTGCAGGCTATAACTCAATGGCATCTCTGTTCTACACCATTTTCATGAAACCCAGTGAATTAAGGCAGGGTCTGGTACACTCAAGATCAGCAACAGGACATCCAAAGGTTCTCCAGTGCCACCTGGTCATGGGAATTTTAAAAATTTCATGGTATTTATCTGGCCATTTTTCAAGGATGAAGTTGGAGGCACTGTGGGTTTCAATTCATTCAGGAACCATTAAATGTTGAGGAAGTTCATTTCAAAGAAAGCTCTGGAGAACTCTCACAGGCAAGGCTTCCAAAAGAGTGGCCAAAAGGTCACATGAAGCCAGGCGCATTGAGGTCTCCAATGTGAGGTCCATGTGTGTTTTGACTCAAAACTATCCCTGCCAAGTCTTTCAGAATAAAATCATGTGATATACTGGCTGAGATTCCCAGTACTCTTTGGAAAACCACCCTGGGCCTAGATCTCAGTTTCCAAGGGTGACTTTCATGCGTGGCCTCCTAAAATCCCAACACTTTTCATGGCAATACTTCTCTGAGGTCAATTCCAGAACGCAGTCTCTAAGGGGAATCAAACCAGAGTTCAAGCCCATGTTGACCCAGTCATCTCTTCACACCGCCAATCAAATGAACACAATTAAAAACAAAACACTATCACATGGCCCCATCTTCTTCCTTATAGACACTCATCAAAACCTCTGGTTGGAGCTTTCCATGAGGGGCACATTCCAAAAGAGTGTCCAAAATAAGCTCCCTTGCCCCTCATTTGGCTCAAGTCAGGGTGGGAAGGACACCCTTCCTGTGAACCAGGAGTGATCAAATAGGCCTGTCATTAATACTGCTCCGCTTTTCCAATTTGAGGCCTTCTGACTGTGGGGTTTAGATTCTTTATGTGAACTGGAGTCATGAGAAAAGACAAGCACCTCTGCAGAGATTTGAAGAACTCATTTGACCAAAAGGATCGCTATTCTCAGTTGATTGATTTCAGGAACCTAACAGAGAAAGGCAATAGAATTCATTCACAATGACTGAAATTTTTTGCGAATTTGGTTTTGGTTTCACACATGGGATCTTTCTTTAGATCCATCAGGTGCTGAGAATCTAAGCCACAGCCTCACACAGGGCCAAGAGCCTGATTCAGACACATCCCTTTCCGAAGCAATTTAGCAAGAGCCACAGGTGATGCCCATTCATTTCCATTTGAAAACTGTTTTCTTCAGGCTTCACAAGGGGGTAGCCTGAGCCCAAAATCTTCCTGACATTCAGGGCAACAGAACAATAGGTAAGCAAAAGGCCCAAAGCATGGTATCTCCACTGAGATTTTTCTGGTCACACTCATATCTGAGTTTTCTGAGATACTGGCCATTCCCTTCAGGTATCCAGTACATGGACATGTCAAAGACCTTGGAGTTGGTACATATCTTGGACACAAAACAATGAGACTATTCTGGAGAGTTGCCAGAATTCAGGAAGAAAACAGGGACTTAGGAAGGTAGTAGGTTTTGCCAATCCATAAGGCAAGCTGCAGTCCATTCATAAATTGGGCAGGATGAATGCTGGGAATCTTTTTAATACACAGGACACATCCATTGTTGCATTGTCTTTTCTCATGTCTACAACCACGGACACAATGGGATACACAGACATAGAAACACTCACCTTGTCAAATGACTTACTAGAAATAGTTCACTGAAAACCAAACAAACCGCCTTTCCTACCTATTCTCAGAACAAGAGACAAAACCACACACCCACACTCACAATGGCACCTCCTTCCCCTAAGTAGGTCTGTGACTATCCGGAGTGTTCTCTGACTGGTGGGCAATACTATGTTCCCCCGAAATGGCCTGTATTCTCTCAGATCTGGTTTCTTTGGCCAACTATGTGAAGTTGTCACTAAAAAGTGGTGAGCCACTACCTGCTTTCTCAGGAAAGGTCCCTCTTCAGAGCTCTCCTGGCATTTGGCCATCCTCACATCAGTAGGTACCAAGAAAGAGTGACTCTGTCCTTGGTAAATCCAAACAAGTGAGCCCACTGGGACTGGGACTGGAACTGCATCTGGGTGCCTGGCTTCTTGGATACCAAGTTCAGAGAGTTCCATCACCAAGGAAATGAGGTATGACACTTTCTTTGGAACTGAATGAGGTCACTGCCTTGGCAACCACTTGGTCCTAACAGTTGCTTCCAAGGGCCCCATGAGATGGAGGCTGCCCCTTCTTTCTCTGACACTTTCACAATTTAGAATGGTATATCAACCATAGGCACACACACAGGCCTGGTTTGGTCCATCTTCTCCACAATAAGAAGAGAGAGGCTGATTCAGACACATCCCTTCATCCTGACCAGGTGGTTTGTCATCGAAGATGACTTTTGCTCTTTCAGGTCCTTCATACCTGTCTACAACTTCTCCAGGTATCATTTCTGCATGGACCTTTGAGGATCTCAGCAGGTGGAAGGTCCCCTACTTTTCTGTATTGTAAGAACAACTTTGTCCCTGCTCTTCTGTAAAATGAGATTGAGGGAACAGTGTATGTTTAGGGTTAATAACAGGTTTGATTTCGATTTGTGTTAGGAATCATTCTTCTGGATGAATAATGGTATTGGGAACCTGGTATATTTACAAGAATGTAGAGGTGAAACATAAGTATGAAAACAGAAATCCAGGTATGATTTTAAACCCATAAGGGCATTGGGCCCTTGATTGGGATACTTAGCTTTGAATTATGTTCTGCACAGATGTCTCAGATAATTTGATATACAATGGCATAGGACCTTGTACCTTGGAAGATTGAATGTAGAAGAGAACATCCCTTCAAAAAGGGATAGTCGGTAGGATTAGGAAGATAGTCGGTCGTTTTAGGAAGAAGAGTGAGTATATGATTTGGAACAAAAGTTCTTTAGCAATAGGATTTCAGTAAGAGAGTGAATGTATATGTCAGCACACATGAAGAGCCAGTCACGATGATGAAGTGGGGAAAACATGTAGAAAAGAAGATATCAATAAAGATATTACGAAATCAGGGAAAGTATAAAGTGAGTGAGAGGATTAGACATTTTCAACAGGCTTGAGGTTGAATCTTAGAAAGAAACAAATATGAAGTCACCAATAATATTGACATTTGAGAGCATTAGGCACCCTGGACATGGATGTTTTTAGTAATCTATGTTCACATTTCATTTAGGCTTTGCTTGGTTCAATCATAAGTGTAACATTTACATTTTTGTCCAGAATATTATTGTGATAATATGTATATGTAGATCAGGTGACATAAGTATTTCTTCCACCATTTTTGGTAGCAATATACTGAAGACATAAAATTAGTATTGGGCGTACAAAGAGGTGTACCCTATGTCTATGAATATAGAGATAAAGCATGAATAGACCATACTGTGAATAAGTAATATAACTTGTTCCAACTTAATATAATGGGATGAACTGATATCTGAAAAATTACTGGAAATCTTATATGCATATACAATCATTCATTCCAACCAGTTATTCATCTAATGTCAATATTAGTGTTTTGGTTTATCATGAAGAGTGTGTGAGTTTTACTTCAAAAGTGATTATGGAAATCGAAAATAATGTGTTTGGAAAGAAGTCTCATGAAAAGACCAGTCAAGAAACCCTGACAATACATGTGTTGTGAAGTAGGAAGTGATTAAAGTTTAAAGAAATGCCTACAAATTTGTGAACTTGTGGATGAAATACATATCTTATGATGAGCAAAAACTGAAGAAATAATAATGTACCAGTGTTGAATATAAATGAACATCATATTATATATCATGTCCCATTGGGATCTACTTGCATTGGTGATAGACTGGATCAGTTCCTGTAGAATTATTAACATTTGTATGCGCCATTCACTGAAGTTAGTTTTCAGTACTAGGAAACAAATATGTATTTAAGGTGGATGAATATTTCTGAGACTAATATTTTGGAAAGTTTATTATAAATCCACATGCATGAACATGAATGAATTTAGAGAGTGTATATAAGACACATATATTTCATATTTTGAAAAATCTGGAGAGTGTATATATATATATATACACACACATACCCACACACACACAAAAAAAAACACACACAGACATTTAAAAGTAGCAATATATATGCCAATCGAAATTCATCTTTAAATATATATCATCCACAGATGCAAAAATATTTATTTTACTGAACATGAGTTTATGTATAATGATGTTCTACTAGGAAGTTCTCCTATAGGTGGAATTTTCAGTTCCAAGAGCAATTTGGAGGAGTGATCTCTTCTCACAATTTGTATCTGCCAAGTCAGCCACCTCACAAAAATGTACATGTGATACCAGGTAGGATTCTATAAGTGCATATGAAAATACATGTGATGAATAGGCTACAGAGAAAGGGATACAGGAATTCATATATTTGTTTAATTTAAAAACACATGGTGAACTATTTCAATTAAAAATTGACTAGATTTATAACATCTACCATTTATCATGCAAAAGGTAAGTCCAAGTATGCAGCATGCCTCCTCTGAACTGCTTGTATTTCTATTCTGTTTGGGTATTTTTCTCCATCATATTAGGATTAGTAGTCAGAGGATAGTAGGGTATGGGATAGTGTCAGGGATTCAGTATTTCGAATAGAAAATTGAAAATGAATGCAATGTGTATGCAAATATGTGCTACACAAATATCTTCCCACTCTCATCCAGAGCAATGCCTTGACATTACCTTCGCCCCATGTATGACACAATTAGAGGAGAAGAGTTAGAAAATCTGTGAATACATATCTGCAATGGAAACTGCTCAATTTTCACAAATTTGGAGAAGGTAGAGGAGTTTCCAAAATTAAGGGACAATGTAAACTCTCCACAAACATGGAGCTCTGCTGGCCTAAAGAGTTCTTAAGAAACTGCCTCTGAGGTTGGGCACATGAAATATATGTTGTTGTCAGGAGCTTTAGCTTCCATTGTAGTGAGACCATCCAAGCTGGGTCTGCATTTTTGTGACCTTTGTGAGCACATGGTTTCTTGTTTTCCAATGAACATGAGGCAGCATTGCTAAATTCTCTCTTTGTAGGTAAACTGTGACCAATGGGGGCTAAGTGTCTCCCCGTGTGCACTGTGAACCCATTTGGTCATCCTCCACTTTTCGTGCTGTTTCTTGTTGCTGCACTCGCAATTTGGCATTTGCTTCATGAAACAAGGAGTTCAACTGGGACACAGTGCTGGAGCGAGTTCTGTCACGTGTGGTGGGTCAGGGTCTGCAGGAAAATGCACCAACCATGCTTCTATCCCACCAGCTTGCCTCCTTGAGCATAGCAACCTGATTCTGAACATTGCCCTGAAACTCCTACATATAACAAGATGCCTTTTCAGAGAAGGGTCTGCTGGCTGCACCATATCAGTCATAATCCATTTGGAAGCCAAAGGCAGATCCACATGGCCAAACCACAGATTTTTTATCACACACCTGCCCACAACTTCTCTAGGTCCACTACTCAGCAGGCTCGAACTTACTTGCATCTCTTTTCTATACCATTTTCATGAAAACCAGTCAATCAAGGCACCTTCTGGTATATTCATAATCAGAAACAGGACATCCAAAGGTTTTCCAGTGCCACCTGCTCATGGGAATTTTAAACATTTCATGGTATTTATCAAACCATTTTTAAAGGATGAAGTTGGAGGCACTGTGGGTTTCAATTCATTCAGGAACCATTAAATGTTGAGGAAACTCATTTTGATGAAAGCTCTCGAGAACACTCACAGGCAAGGCTTCCAAAAGAGTGACCAAAAGTTCACATGAAGCCAGGCCCATTGAGGTCTACAATATGAGGTCCATGTTTGTTTTGACTCTCAACTATTGCTGCCAAGTCTTTCAGAATAAAATCATGTGATATCCTGGCTGAGATTCCCAGTGCTCTGTGGAAAGCAACCCTGGGTCAAGACTCATTTTCCAAGGACTCCATGCGTGGCCTCCTAAAATCCCAACACAACTCATTGCAATACTTCTCTAAGATCAGTTCCAGAATGCAGTCTCTAAGGGTAATTACGCCAGAGTTCCAGCCCACGTGGACCAATTCATCTCTTCCAACCGACACACAAGTGACCACAATTAAAACCAAAACACTCCCACATGGACCTCATCTTCTTCCATATAGACACCCATCATCTGGCTGGAGGATTCTATGAGGGGCACAGCCCAAGACAATGTCCAAAAGAAGTTCCTTACCCCTCATATGCCTAAAGGCCCGGACTCCCTTCCTGTGAACCAGGAGTGATCAAATAGGCCTGCCGTTAATACTGCTCCACTTCTGCAATTTGTGGCCTAGTGACTGTGGGGTTTAGATTCTTTTTGTAAATGGGAGTCATGAGAAAACCCAAGCACCTATGTGCTAGACTCTGCAGGGCTTTGAAGAACTCATTTGACCCAAAGGATCCCTATTCTCACTTGATGGAGGCAGGAACATTACAGAGGAAGACGAGAGACTCCATCCACAATGACCACTCTTTTGGCCATTTTGGTTTTGGATGCACACATGGGATCCTTCTTTAGACCCATCAGGTGCTGAGAATCAAAGCCACAGCCTCACACAGGGCCAAGAGGCTGATTCAGACACATCCCATTCTAAAGCAATTAAGCAAAGAGCCCAAGGTGATGCCCATTCATTTTCATTTGAAAACTGTTTTCTTCAGGCTTCAAAAAGGGGTGGCCTGAGTCAAAGAACTTCCTGACATTCAGGGCAACAGACAAATAGGTAAGCAAAAGACCCAAAGCAGGGTTTCTCCATTGAGACTCTCCTGGTCCCAATGATATCTGTGTTTTCTGACATGCTCTCATTCCCTTCAGCTATCCAGTACATAGCCATGTCACAGATCTTGGAGGTGGTTCATATGGTGGACATAAAATCATAAGCCTATTCTGAAGAGTGGCCATAATTCTACGAAGAAAACAGGAATTTTGGAAGATAGTAGGTGTTGCACATCCATAAGGCAATCCACAGTCCATTCATAAATTAGGCAGGATGAATGCTGAGAAGCTTTCTACTAGACATGACAAATCCATTGATGCATTCTCTTTTCTAATGTCTACAACCACAGACACAGTGGGATACACAGACATAGAAACACTTGCCTTGTCAAAGCACTCAGTAGACACAGTCCATTCCAAACCAAACAAACTGCCTTTCCTACCTATTCTCAGAACATGAGACAAAACCACAAACTCACACCCACAACCACAAAGGCACCTCCTTCCTCCAAGTAGGTATGTGACTATCTGGAGAGCCCTCTGACTGGTGGACCATTTTATGTTCCCCCGAAACGGCCTGTCCTGTCTCAGATCAGGTCTCTTTGGCTAACTCTGTGAAATTGTCCGGGACCAGCAGTGAGACACTACCTGCTTTCTCAGGAAAGGCCCCTCTTCAGAGCTCACCTGGCATTTGGCCATACTCACATCAGTATTTACCAAGAAAGACGGACTCTGTCCTCTGTAAATCTAAACAAGTGAGCCCACTGGGACTGGAACTGGGACTGCCTCTGGGTGCCTGGATTCCAAGTTTAGAGTGTTCCTTCACCAAGAAAATTTGATGAGGTCACTTCTTTCTGGAACTGATTGAATTTGCTGCCTTTGCAACCACTTTGTCCTAACAGTTGCTTCCAAGGGTCTCATGAGATGGAGGCTGCCCCTATTTCCTGTTACAATTTCACAAGATAGAAAGTTATATCAACCATAGGCACCTGGGAACAGCTCTCTACATAGGCCTGGTTTGGTCCATCTTCTCTACATTAAGAAGATAGAGGCTGATTCAGACACATCCCTTCGTCATGACCAGGTTGTTTGCAATTGAAGATGACTTTTTCTCTCTCAGGTACTTCATAGTTCCCTATATCTTCTCCAGGGATTATATCTGCATAGACCTTTGAGCTTCTCAGCAGGTGAAAGTCTCCCTACATTTTTGTATTGTAAGACTAACTCAGTCCTGCTCTTTTGTAAAGATAGATTGAGGGAACAGTATATGGTTAGGGTTAATAACAGGTTCGATTTGTGTTAGGAATCATTCTGCTGGATGAATAAGAATATTGGGATCCTGTGGTATTTATAAGAATATAGAGGTGAAATATAAGTATGACAATGGAATTCTAGATAAGATTTGAAGCCCAGAAGTGCACTGGGCACTGGAGTGGGAAACTTAGCTTTGAACAATGTTCTGCACAGATATCTCAGATAAATCGATATATAATGGCAAAGGACCATGTACCTTGGTTGATTGAATGTGTAAGAAAACATCCAGTCAAAAAGGGATAGTCGGTAGGATTAGGAAGATAGTGTAGGTTTAGATAGAAGAGTGAGAATAGGATTTGGACCAAAAGTACTTTAGCAATAGAGTTTTGGTTAGAGAGTGAATGTAAATGTCAGCACATGTGAAGAGTTGGTCACAGTGATGAACTGGAAAAAATATGTAGGAAAGCATTTATCAATAGAAACATTAGGAAATCAGGCAAAGTATAAAGTGAGTGATAGGATTAGACATTTTCAACAGGTTGAGATTTAATATATAATCTTAGGAAGAAACAAATATGTAGTCACCGACAGGATAGACATTTGAGAGCATTAGGCAACCTGGACATGGATGGTTTTAGTAATCCATGCTCACTTCCTATTTAGGATTTGGTACAATCATAAGTGTGACATTTGCGTTTTGTGTCCAGAATATTACACTGAAAAAATGTATATTTATATCAGGTGACATGAGTATTTCTTCCACCATTTCTGGAAGCAATATGTTGAAGACATATAAATTAGTATTGGGGGTACAAATACGTGCACCCTGTGTCTCTGAATATAGAGAAAATATATGAATAGACAATAGTGTGAATAAAGAATATAATTGGTTTCAACTTTAAAAAATGGATTGAAGTGATATCTGAAAATATAAAGAAAATTTTATATTGATAAACATACATTCATTCAAACCAATTATACATCTATTTGTAATATTAGGGTTATGGTTTATCATAAAGGGTGTGAGTTTTGCTTCAAAATTGATTATGGAAATCGAAAATAATGTGTTTGGGTAGAAGTCACATGAAAAGACCAGTCAAGACACCTGGAGGAATACATGTGTTCTGAAGCAGGAATTGATTGAAAGTGAAACAAATGCCCATAAATTTGTGAATTTGTGGATGAAATATATATCATATGATGTCCATAATACGAATAAATATTAATGTACTAGGGTTTAATAAAAATGAACGTCAAAATGCACAGCTTGTCATATCGGAATCAAGGTGCATTGATGTTGAACTTGGTCAGTTACTGTAGAAATATTAGTTAAATCTGTTTTTCAGGTGGATGAATATTTCTGAGAATAATCTTGTGAAAAGTTGATTATAAATCCAAGTCCATGAACATGAATAAATTTAGCGAGTGTAAATAAGACACATATATTTCATATTTTCAAAAATCTGGAGAGTGTATATATATTTACACAAAACACACACACACAGACATTAAAAAGTAGCAATATATATGCCACTCGAAATTCATCTATAAATATATATCATCCAAAGATGCAAAAATATTTATTTTACTGAACATGAGTTTATGTATAATGTTTTTCTACTAGGAAGGTCCCCTATAGGTGGAATTTTCAGTTCCAACAACGATTTGGAGGAGTGATCTCTTCTCACAATTTGTATCTACCAAGTCAGCCAACTCACAAAAATGTACATGTGATACCAGGTAGGATACTATAAATGCATATAAAAATACATGTGATGAATAGGCTACAGAGAAAGGGACAGGAATTCATATATTTGTTAATTTTAAAAACACATGGAGAACTATTTCAATTGAAAATTGACCAGATTTATAACACCTACCATTTATCATGCAAAAGGCAAGTCCAAATATACAACATGCCTCCTCTGAAATGCTTGTATTTCTATTCTGTTTGCGTTACTTTTCTCCATCATATTAGGATTAGTAGTCAGAGTCTAGTAGGGTATGTGAATATTTCTGAGAATAATCTTGTGAAAAGATGATTATAAATCCACATTCATGAATATGAAAAATTTAGGATGTGTAAAATAATACACATATATTTCATATTTTGAAAAATCTGGAGAGTGTGTATATATATATATATATATATATATATATATATATATACACACACACACACAAACATTCACAGACATTAAAAAGTAGCACTATATGCCAATTTAAAATCACCATGAAATATATATCATCCACAGATCCAAATAAATTCATTTTACTGAACATCGATTTATGTATAATGTTGTTCAACTAGGAAGCTCACCCACAGGTTGAATTTTCAGTTCCAACAGCGTTTAGGAGGAGTGATCCCTTTTCACAATTTGTATCTGCCAATTCAGCCACCACACAAGAACGTACGTGTGGTAACAGGTAGGATTCTAAATGTGCATATAAAAATACAGGTGCTGAATAGGCTTCAGAGTAAGGGAGACAGGAATTCACATATTTCTTAACTTTTAAAATACATGGAGAACTATTTCAAAAAAAATTGACAAGATTTAAAACTCCTACACTATATAATTCAAAAGGCAAGCCCAACTATCCACCATGCCTCCTCTGAACTGCTTGTAGTTCTATTCTTTTAGGGGTATTTTTCTCCAACATATTAGGATTAGTAGTCAGAGTCTAGTAGGGTATGTGTTAATGTCAGTGATTCAGTATTTTGAATGGAAAATAGGAAAATGAATCCAATGTGTATGCAAATATGTGCTTCAGAAAAATCTTCCCACTCTCATCCAGAACAATCCCTTGACATTACCTTCGCCCCAAGTAAGACACAATTAGAGGAAAAGAGATAGAAAATATGTGAATACATATCTGAAATGGAATTTGATCAGGAGTTCACAACCATGGAGGTGGTAGAGGAGTTTTCAAAAGTAAGGGACAGGGTAAGCACTCCACAATCACAGAGCTCTGCTGGCCTAAAGACTTCTTGAGAAACTGCCTCTGAGTTTGGGCACTTGAAATATATGTTGTTTTCAGGAGCTTTTGCTTCCTTCTAGTGAGACGATCAAAGCTGGGTCAGCATCTATGTGACCTGGAGGACATAAATTGTAATATTCCAATGAACATGAGGGAGCAGTGCTGAATTCTCTCTTTGTAGGTATACTATGGCCACTTGGGGCTAAGTGTGTCCCCGCGTGGATTGTATATTCATTTGTTCCTCTTCCACTCTTCATTGTGTTTCTTGCTGCTGCACTGCAACTTTGGTATTTGCTTCACGAAATACATGGAGTTCAACTGGGACACAGTGGTCTAAGTGTCTGCCCATGTGGACTGTGAAGCCATTTAGTAATCCTCCACTTTTCCTGGTGTTTCTTGCTGCTGCACTGCGAGTTTTGTATTTGCTTCATGAAATACAAGGAGTTCAACTGGGACACAGTGCTGGAGGGAGTTCTATCACATGTGGTGGCTCACACATGAGCATTCATGAAACCGGCCTCTATACCACATAGCTTGCTCCCTTGACCATAGCAACCTGATTCTGTAAATTACCCTAAAACCTCTCCATATAACAAGATGTGTTTACTTATAATGGTCTCCTGGCTGCACCATGTCCGTCTCATGACATTTGGAATCCAAAGGCAGATCCACATGGCCCCATCACAGATGTTTTATCACACACCTGCCTACCGCTGCTCTAGGCCCTCTACTCATCAGGCTCCAAATTACTGGCATCTCGGTTCTACACCATTTTCATTAAACCCAATCAATCAAGGCACTGTCTGGTACACTCATGATCAGAAATAGGACATCCAAAGGTTCTGTATGCCACCTGTTCATGGGAATTTCAAAAATTTAAACTATTTATCTAGCCATTTATCAAGGATGAATTTGGAGGCACAGTGGATTTCAATTCATGCAGGAACCATTAAATGGTGAGTATGATCATTTCAATGAAAACTCTGGAGAACTCTCACAGGCAAGGCTTCCCAAAGAGTGTCCAAAAGGTCACCTGAAGCCAGGCTCATTGAGGTCTACAATTGAGACCCATGAGTGTTTTGATCTCAACTATGGCTGCCAAGTCTTTCAGAATAAAATCTTGTGGTATCCTGACTGAGATTCCCAGTGCTCTGTGGAAAGCTACCCTGGGCCTACATCTCAGGTTCCAAGGGCGACTCTCATGCATGGCCTCCTCAAATCCCAACACAACTCATGGCAATACTTCACTAAGCTCAGTTCCAGGACACAGTGTCTAAAAGGAGTCACACCAGAGTTCAGGCCCAGGAGGACCCAGTAATCTCTTCCAGCTACCACACATATGACCACAATTTAAATCAAAACACTCCCACATGGGGCTCATCTTCTTCTACACAGACACGCATCATAACCTCTGGCTGGAAGTTTCCATGAGGGGTGCAGCCCAAGACAGTGTCCAAAATAAGCTCCATTGCCCCTCATTTGCCAAAAGTCAGGGTGGCCTAAACACCCTTCCTTTGAACCAGGAGTGATCAAATAAGCCTGCCTTTAATACTGCTCTGCTTCTCCAATTTGAGGCCTAATGACTGTCAGGTGTAGATTTTCTATGTGATTTGGAGTCATGAGAAAACCCAAGCACCTATGGGCTATCCACTGTAGGGCTTTGAAGAACTCATTTGACCCAAATGATCCCTATTCTCACTTGACGGAAGTCAGGAACTGAAAAGGTCAGGCGAACTTCGGAGGAAAAGACCACCAAGAGACTGTCTCATGCCACAACAAAGGGTTTATTGGGGGTCCAGCATGCTGAGGCTCAGAGCTCACTTCAGAGGAGGAAAGAACAAAGAGCCCCGAGAACAACTTGAGCAGAGTTTATATACATTCTTTAGAGAGGGCAGGGACTTTACATACATCATCGCCTCCTTTAGAAAATCATCATATACCGTGGGAAAATCAAATAATAACTCTAAAACATGATTAGCACATTCATTGGCGGGAACAGGTTGGGCAGCGGGTGATTGGTCAGCCGTGAGAAGGAGTATACATTTAAACTGATTGGTTGAAGCACTGAGATGTATACGTGCAAATCTGCATGGTTTCTGGGAAGGGGTGGTTAAGTAACGAGGTGGTCAGGGAAGATTTCAACACACATCTAATGGGAAGATCCGGGAATTGTCTTAAGTGCCACAGGAATTTCAGGTTCTGAGTGCAGCTTGGAAAATGTACAAAACCTGGTTCTTTACGTTTCAATTTCAATTTCTTTTATTCTTTCATTTCCCACCCCTTTTTCTGACTACTTTTAATCTTAAAAGTAATGAATCAAAATTATTGTGGGGTTTCACATTCTATTCCTACCAGTGCAGCATATTTCTGTCTGATTATCATGAGTTTCACCTGCCTAATCTGAGCCTGGAGAAAGGAAACTATGTGGTTAAGCAAACAAGGTCCCACAGTTAGCAACACCATAAGGATGATCAGGGGTCCAGCTAAGTCTGATATTAGTGTAGTTACCAGGGGTACTCGGTTAACCATGACTCAAAGCACCCTTGTTGAATCTCCCATTCTCTCTGGCGCTCTTCAAGGTATTTTCTTAATTTACTCATGAATTATTTTGCAACTCCAATATGGTCAGCATAAAAACAACATTCTCCTCTCAGTGCAACACAGAGGCCCTCTCCCTCATCAAGAGGAGGTCTAATCCTCACCTGTTCTGTAAAACAACTTCAGAGAGAGAGGTTAAGGATTCCTGCAAAGCTGTGATGGAGGTCTCTAACGTCTTCAAGTCTTGATTTATTGCTGTTTCTAATTGGGCCATTTGTTGTTAACCACGCATCATAGAAGCTGTTCCCATACCCACTCCTGCAGCAGCTCCTATCCCCAATAGGATGGCTAGAGTAAGGGACAATGGTTCCCCTTGATATCGGGTTGTTTGTCCCCCTAGTAGACCTTCAAATGATTAGGCATTATGATAGAGTACCCTGGAGAGTATCTGCACCATTACCCAATAATTTACAGGGCTGTCAAAGACCTGGGCTGAAATACAAGGAGTTCTGACTGTGTGGAGTTCAGTACCATAAAGGTTCCTTTAATTAGTTCCCAGGGGGAGGAGTCAGATGTACTCTGGACTGGGGAAGTAGGCAAAGACGGAATCCAGGAAGTATTAGATGGTAGAGGGGTTCTGGTAGATCTAGGCATGGAAGGTTTAGGAGGCTTAATTCCTGGCTTGAGGGGATTGGGTCCTATTGCTGTGGGATTTTCTTTCTTTGTAAGCCAGACGGTGAACCAGAGACAAAATTCATCACCTGGGCCATAAATATAGAATCGCATTCCCCACGTATTTCCCATAGGCCAGGTTTTTCTGAGGTAGCCCCTTCCTTTGGAAGTGAAAGTTATATTGAGGGGGTAACATAGAGTATTCTTTCCACAGCGAGTTTTTGACACCACTGGGCTAGCAGCACATTTCTTGGGATCAATCCAGGTGTCATTTCATCCTACCGGAATCATACCTTTCTGGGGAGTTTGGGTTCCACCATGCAGCTTTCGTTTGTTCACAACCCCAAGATCTACAATAAAAGTCACTGGGTCCTCCACAGGTTTGGGCCTGTTTTATGACTTTGGAAATCAGGTGGGCACACATAATAGTCAAGACTGGCTAGTTTACACCTGAGCTGGGGGAGATGACATCCATAATTCATGGGTTAAGGTGGTCTATGTTGCCCTGGTTAGGGTTTGAGTGGGATCTGTGTGGGGTCCTCTATGTCAGGGAGATCCCAGTCAGGGAAGCCTATGGCAAGCTGACAAATGTCCGGGTGGAGAGATGGCCACCAAGTCCATAAGGTGGC
This sequence comes from Callospermophilus lateralis, assembly GCF_048772815.1. NCBI lineage: Eukaryota > Metazoa > Chordata > Mammalia > Rodentia > Sciuridae > Callospermophilus > Callospermophilus lateralis. The sequence continues at coordinate 145,395 of NW_027515475.1, forward strand.
TGTTTGTGAAATAGATCACACTACTTGCCCATTAGGATTCATTACTTGCCCTTGTTGCTGAGCACGCTGATGGGGATTAGGGCTGCTGGTGGTCATGGGAAGAATCCATAGCCCTACCCACATGACGGCCACGCAACTTGAGATGGATACCAGTCTGTAGAAGTTTCCAGCCAGAGTCTGTACAGGGCTCAGGCATGAGATGGGAGGCATTGATCCAGGAAGTGATCCCATCCACTTTCACCACTGTGGGTGTTATAAGCAGCACCTGGTATGGTCCTTTCCAGTGGAGTTCCAGGGATGACACCTGACGCCATCTCACGTAGACGAAGCCTCCCACTTGATATCAATGTGGGGTTCCCTCGTCTCCAGTCTGATAAGCAGAGGCCAAATGTTTCCACAGGTATCGCTGGGTGCTGGGTTTGTTAAAGGGCTTTAAATCTGTCAAGCAAGGGGGTGTGAAAGGAATCATTAAGTCTCATAGTTGGGATTAGGTCCCCTACTGGAGGAAGGGCACCATTGAGAATTTCATAAGAGGTGAGGTTACACAAAGAGGCGGAGGGGGTATTTCTTTCACAAAACAGTGCATAAGGTTGGAGCATAGTCCAATTTTTTATGCCAGTATCCAAGCTTAATTTTGTTAAGTACTCTTTGATGGTTCTATTCATCCTTTCTACCTGTCCTGAGCTATAGGGTCTATAAGCACAATGTAACTTCCAATTAATCCCCAGGGTCCTGGCAAATCCCTTACTTTCCTGGGGCATGAATGCCGGTCCGTTAGCGGACCCTATTACCTTAGGCAGGCCGAACCTTGGAAAAATGTCTTCTACGATCTTTTTGACTACCATCTGAGCTGTTTCTTTCTTCATGGGGAAGGCTTCGACCCATCCTGAAAAAGAATCTACAAAGACTAGGAGATATTTAAGTTCATACCTTGCTGGCTTAATTTCAGTAAAGTTCAATTCCCAGAATTGTCCTTGTCTGGTTCCTTGTAAGCGCTTCCCTGCAGGAAGCTTGGATGGCTAAGCATTAACTACTTGGCAGACTTGACAAGCTCTAGTCACCTGCTCAGCTATTTCTTTCCTCTGTGAGTCAGTCAATAATAAGTCCTTTCTCCGGTCCTTTAAGAGTGCCTATATCTTCTCTGAGTCTAAGTGGGTGAGCTGGTGTACGTCTTTGACATAAAGGTGGGCTTTTTGAAATTGTAAACTTGGCTCTGTAGGATCCCAGAGTTCTGTATCTGTCTCCTCAGATGATAAGTTGCCTGAATGTTCCGGTGCGGCCAAGTCTCCTGATTGTTGTTCCCCCTGGTGTGGAAAAAGTTAACACAGTCACTCCATTTAGGGCTGCCAATTAAGCTTCCTCATATGCCCTTCTTTTTCCAACCGCCACGGGTTCGTTTCCCTTCTGGTGCCCTGGGCAGTGCACTATAGCTAGTTCCTTAGGGCCCTGCACTGCTGAGAGAAGTTGGAGGATCTCATCTTTGTTCTTTATTTCTTTCCAGGTGGAGGTTAATAACCCCCTTTGCTGGTAAATAGCCCCGTGCACATTTGCAGTGGCAAATGCATAGCGGCTATCAGTGTATATGGTGGCCCTTTTGCCTGTTGCTAGTTCCAATACTTTCGTAAGGGCAATCAGTTCTGCTTTTTGGGCTGATGTCAGTTCTGGGAGACCAGAGGAACAGATGACATTAATTTTGCTAACTACTGCTTCTCCAGCCCACCGCTTACCATCTTGGAGGAAGCTGCTGCCATCCATAAACCATACAACTTCAGGGCAAGGCAGTGGCTGATCCTTCAAGTCTCGTCGTATACTGGTTTCCTCTGCCAGTATGTGTTGACACTCATGAGCGACGGGTCTTGATGATTCTTCTGGCAGCAGTGTAGCCGGGTTGAGTGGAGCAGCGGGTCCCAGCGTGATTCTGTCTTTGTCAAGCAAGAGGTTCTGGTAGTGGGTTATTCTAGAGTTTGATAGCCACATCTCTGGAGGCTGACAGATGATGCACTCCAGGGCATGGGGGACTATAATCGTTAGCTTCTGTCCCAACGTTAATTTATCAGCATCTTTTATTAGAAGGGCTGCCGCTGCTATAGCTCTTAAGCAATGGGGCGACCCACTAGCCACTGGGTCCAGTTTATTTGATAAGTATTCTACCGGCCTTTTCCAAGGTCCCAAAGTCTCAGTGAGCACAACCCGTGCTATTCCTTTCTTTTCCTCGATGTAGAGACTGAAGGGTTTTTCTATATCTGGGAGTGCTAAGGCCGGAGCAGATAGCAGCACCTTTTTTCTGACATTATCAAAAGCTTGTTGGTGCTCAGGGGTCCATTGGAAGTGGGCATCCCCCTTTATCAGCGGGTATAAAGGGGCAGCCAGAGACGCGAACCCAGGAATCCATAACCTGCAAAAGCCGGCAGTCCCAAGAAACTCCCTGAGTTGTCTCTTATTAGATGGGGGCAGTATCTGCACAAAGGTTCGTTTTGTGGGCTCAGTGAGCCATCCTTTGCCACCCCTAAGAGAATAACCCAGGAAGATTACTTCTTGCTGACAAATTTGGGCCTTTTTGGCAGAAGCCCTATATCCAAGCCGAGCAAGCTTGGAAAATAATGCTTGGGTCCCAGACTCATAGTTCTCTTTGGTGTCGGCTGCCAGTAGCAGACCATCCACATATTGGAGTATGGTGACATCGGGGTGTGCAGTTTTGAAGTCATTGAAGTCCTTGTGGAGGGGTTCATCAAAGAGAGTGGGAGAGTTTTTGAACCCCTGTGGGAGTCTAGTCCAGGTTAGTTGGACAGATGTTCCTTTTTCGGGGTCTATCCACTCAAAAGCAAACAGCAACTGACTGTCCTTATGTACGAGCAAGCAAAAGTGAGCATCTTTTAAGTCTAGCACAGTGTACCATTCCTGCTCCAGATTCAGAGCGCTAAGCAAATTATATGGATTCGGTACAGTGGGGTGAATGTCCTGCACTCTCTTGTTGATTTCTCTTAGGTATTGAAGCGTCCGGTAGTCCCCAGTTCCTGGCTTTCTTACTGGTAGCAGGGGGATATTCTAGGACAAGTGACAGGGCCTTAAGACCCCAAGAGCCAGGTATTTCTGAATATGGGCCCTTATCCCATCCTTAGCTTCTTTGATTAGAGGATATTGTTTAACACTGATTGGAGAGATAGAGGCTTTTAATTCTACTACTATTGGAGGTTGTTATATGGCTAGACCTAACCCAGCAGTTTCTGCCCAGGCATTAGGATAATCTTTTATCCATTTCTGGGGTAGTTTGCCTGTTTGATCAGTCCTAGGGGGCGCGAAGTGTTGATGTTCATCTTCTACGGATGTTGTCAAAGCCATGACTATGGGAGTTTTTACTGAAGGCTTTAGAAACTCCACTTGGGGACCATCAGGGTTAAAGGTTATTCTAGCCCAGAGTTTGGTAAGCAGATCCCAGCCCATCAATGGGGCTGGGCATTCTTGGATTACTTGGAAAGCGTGGTGGACTTTTCCATTTCCTAGGTCCATAGTCCTCTTAGTTGTCCCAGCCCAATATCTACTGCCATTAGTACCTTTAACAGGGGACCATTTATTTGATAGGGGGCCCAGTGGGGTCTTAAAGGTTGATTATACTGCTCCTGTATCCACTTCAAAGTTCACTGGGGTCCCCTCCACTTTAAATGTTACCCTGAGCTCGGAGAGGGGATCCGAGCCCCGACTTTCCTAGTCCTCTTCTAGAGTCAGCACGGCAGACTGGCATCTCTGCTTCTTTCGGGGGCACTCTTTGGCCTAGTGTCCTGTTTTCTTTACAGTAGGCACACTGATCTGAGGCCAGGGGCAGCCATTGGCGGGGGCCCAGGTATCCCTTTCTGTCTCCCTGCTTTTTAACTTCTGGCATATTTGGTGCTCTGACCAGAACCTTAGTCAATGCTTTAGTCTGCCTTTTGCTCCTTTCATCCTCCTTTTGTTCCCTTTCCGTCTCTCTCCTCTGTTCCCTTTCCTCCTCAGTTTCTCTCTTAGAATATACTTTCTCAGCATCTCTTACTAAATCTCTCAAGGTCTTATCTTGTAATACATCTAGACGTTGTAACTTTCTCTTAATATCTAGGGCAGCCTGCTCAATAAAGGCCATTGCAACAGATGCTTGTTCATCCTCTGCCTGAGGATCAAAAGGAGTATATTTCCTATATGCTTCCATAATTCTCTCCAGAAACATAGAGGGAGACTCATTAGGCCCTTGGATAATCTCTCTTACCTTGGCCAAATTAGTCGGCCCTCTGGCGGCCACTCGGAGACCCGCTATTAGAGTCTGGGGATAAGTGGACAGATGCTACCTACATTTAAAGGTGTTTGGGTGCCAGTTGGATCGGTTCATTGGCCCGTAGGGACGGAGAGGAAGCATCATAGGGGCTTCCGAGTTTTCTATTATCCGTCACCGGCGGGTTCCTTTAGGTGGCCCAGCTTCCTCCAGGGGAGGAGGGGTTGCTGCTGCTGCAGAGAAGTCCCCTGGAGTGCTTGGGTCTGGCCCAATTGCCTCTAGCGGCGGAGAGGCTGAGTCAGCGGTGAGAATATCATCTGGAACGTGTTGGGTGTTGGAGAGCGAGGGTAGAGGATAAGGAGGCGGAGGAGTGTCCAGTCTTGTGACTCAGGGAGAATGGAAGGAAGAGGGGGAGGAGTGGAAGGTTTGAATGATAGGATGCTGGGGGAAGGGGTATATGGCTGTTGATCTGGGTGGCCACGTGGCCCCGGCTGAAAGACAATATCTCTGACTTTTCGGATTAGAGGGAAGTAGAAGGATCCTTCTGGGGGGCCACCTGACTCCGAGAATGGGCCATTCTGAAGCACAGAGAATCTGCCAGGTACGGCATTTTACTGAAAAAGAAAGATTCTGGGCCCTTGAGCAGACATCAGTCCAATGATCAAGTGTCAGGGACAGAGAAGTGGAAGTGCTTTGTCCCATAATGAGAGTTACTCAAACAGGGACAGTGAAGACACAAACGCAACACAGACAAAGACAAACAGTAAACGTTTAACATGAGTCCAAGACAAAGATTAGAACTGAGTAACTGCCAAAATCTGATGGGTTAGACAATAAAGACAGCCGGTAAACTCAACATGAGTTCAGAACAATGACCAAAACTGAGTAGCCGGCAAAACCTGATGGGCTGGCGAACCGAATCCTGAAGCAAAATATAAACGAGTTGAGGAAATTAGTATTCCTTGATTTCTCTAGTCCTCTGGAGTGTCCCCCAGGAACGTGGCCTGTAGCTCTGTGACACATCTGTCAGCCACCATCAGAGAGAGCTAATGCTCTTCACTGACAGCCACTTTGCCAATCCATAACCTGAAACCCAAAACCAGAAAGAGGTGCCTTACTTACCCCGAGAGGAGTCCATTGGGGTCTTTTGTACGCCGCTGCCGGATATCTCACCTGGGGCCTCCAGATGAATAGGTGGGGCGAACGTCAGAGAAAAAGACCACCAAGAGGCTTTCTCATGCAACAGCAAAGGTTTTATTGGGGGTCCAGCATGCTGGGGCTCAGAGCTCACTTTAGAGGAGCAAAGAACAAAGAGCCCTGAGAACAACTTGAGCAGAGTTTATATACATTCCTTAGAGAGGGCAGGGACTTTACATACATCATAGCCTCCTTTAGCAATTCATCATATACCATGGGAAAATCAAATAACAACTCTAAAGCATGATTAGCACTTTCATTTGAGGGAACAATTCGGGCAGGGGGTGATTGGTCAGCCCTAAGAAGGGGTATACATTTAAACTGATTGGTTGAATACCTGAGATGTATACTTGCTGAGCTGCAGGGATTCTGGGAAAGGGTTGTTAAGTAACTAGGTAGTCAGGGAAGATTTCAACACACATCTAATGGGCAGATCCGGGAATTGTCTAAACTGCCACAGGAAAGTGCAGCTTGGAAAGTTTAAAAACCTGGTTCTTTACATTTCAATTTCAATTTAAATTTCTTTTATTCTTTCAGAACCTTACAGAGAAAGGCAAGAGACTTAATCCACAATGACTGCTCTTTTGGCCATTTTGGTTTTGGATGCACACATGGGATCTTTCTTTCGATCCATCTGGTGCTGATAATCTAAGTCACAGCCTCACACAGGGCCAAGAGGCTAATTAAGACACAACCATTTTCAAAGCAATTACTACTCTGAGGTCAGTTACAGAACTCAGTCTCTGAGGAGAATCACACCAGTGTTCAAGGCTAGGTGCACCCAGTCATCTTTTCCAACCACCACATAAATGACCACAATTAAAACCAAAACAATCCCACATGGCCCTCATCTTCTTCCATAGAGTCACTCATCATAACCTCTGGCTGGAGGATTCCTTGAATGGCGCAGCTCAAGAGAGTGTCCAAAATAAGCTTCCTTGCCCCTCATTTGCCTAAACTCAGGGTGGCCTGGACACCCTTCCTGTGAACTAGGATTGATCACATAGGTCTGCCGCTAATACTGCTCTACTTCTCCAATTAGAGGCCTACTGACTGTCAGGTATAAATTCCTTATGTGATTTGGATTCATGATTAAACCCAAGCACCTCGGAAGAGCTTGGAAGAACTCATTTGACCCAAAAAATCCCTATACTCCCTTGAAGAAGGTCAGGAACCTAACAGAGGAAGGCAAGAGACATCATCCACAATGACTTATGTTTTTGCCATTTTGGTTTTGGATGCACACATTGGATGTTTCTTTAGATCCATCAGGCGCTGAAAATATAAGCCATAGCCTCTCACAGGGCCAAGAGGCTGATTCAGACACATGGCTTTCCAAAGCAATTAAGCAAAGAGCCACAGGTGATGCCCATTCATTTCCATTTGAAAGCTGTTTCCTTCAGGCTTCACAAAGGGGTGGCCTGAGGCAAAGACCTTCCTGACATTCAGGGCAAAAGATCAATAGGTTAGCAAAAGGCCCCAAACAGGGTTTCTCCACTGAGGCTTTTCTGGTCACACTGATATCTGAGTTTTCTGAGATGCTCCAATTCCCTCCAGCTATCCAGAACATAGCCATGTCACAGAGTTTGGAGGTGGTACATATTTTGGACACAAAACCATGAACCTATTCTGGAGAGTGGCCAAAATTCAGGAAGAAAACAGAAACTTAGTAAGATAGTAGGTGTTGCCCATCGATAAGGCAACCTGCAGTCCATTACTAAAATGGACAGGATGAATGCTGGGAAGCTTTCTACTAGACAGGACACATCCATTGATGCATTCTCTTTTCTAATGTCTACAACCATGGACACAGTGGGAGACACAGACACAGAAACACTTGCCTTGTCAAAGTTCTTTCTAGAAATAGTCCACTCCAAACCAAACACACCGCCTTTCCTACCTATTCTCAGAACATGAGACAAAACCACAAACTCACACACACACTCAAAAAGGCACCTCCTTCCCCCAAGTAAGTCTGTGACTATCCAGAGTGTCCTTTGACTGGTGGGCCATTTTATGTTCCCCCGAAAAGGCCTGTCTTGTCTTAGATCTGGTCTCCTTGTCAAACACTGTGAAGTTGTCAGGAGCCTGTTCTGACCACTACATGCTTTCTCAGGGAAGGCCCATCTTCAGAACTCTCCTCGTATTTGGCCATCCTCACATCAGTAGGTACCAAAAAAGACAGACTCTGTCCTTGGTAAATCCAAACATGTGAGCCCACTGGGACTGAGACTGGGACTGGCTCTGTGTGCCTGGCTTCCTGGATCCCAAATTCAGAGAGTCCCATCACCAAGGAAGTGAGGTAGGTCACTTATTTCAAGAATTTAATGAGTTCACTGCCTTGGCAACCACTTTGTTATAACAGTTGCTTCCAAGGGTCCCATGAGATGGAGGATACCCTACTTCCTCTGACACTTTCACTAGTTAGAATGGTATATCAACCATATGGAACCAGAAACAGCTCTCCACATTGTCCTGGTTTGGTCCATATTCTCTCCATTAAGAATAGAGAGGCTGATTCAGACACAACCCTTCATCCTGACAAGGTTGTTTGCCATGGAAGATGACTTTTGCTCTCTCAGGTCCTACATAGCTGCCTAATACTTCTCCAGGGATCATTTCTGCTTGGACCATTGAGTTTCTAAGCAGGTGGAAGATCCCCTACATTCCTGTATTGTAAGACAAACTCTGTCCCTGCTCTTCTGTAAAGGTAGATTGAGGGAACAGTGTATGGTTAGGGTTAATAACAGGTTCGATTTTGGTGAGGAGTCATTCTGTTGGATGAATAATGGTATTGGGAAGCTGCGATATTTACAAGAATATATAGGTAAAATATAAGTATGGAAACAGAAATCTAGGTATGATTTGAAGCCCAGAAGGACATTGGGACCTTCATTGGGATACTTAGCTTTGAATTATGTTCTGCACAGATGTCTCAGATAAATCGATACACAATGTTATAGGACCTTGTACCTTGGATGATTGAATGTCGAAGAGAACATCCAGGATAAAAGGGATAGTTGGTAGTATTAGGAAGACTGTTTGTAAGTTTAAAAAGAAGAGTGAGTATAAGTTTTGGACCAAAAATTCTTTAGCAATAGGGTTTCGGGTAGAGAGTGAATATGAATGTCAGAACGTGTGAAGAATCAGTCACAATGATGAACTGGGGAAAATATGTAGGAAAGCAGATATCCATAGAGACATTAGGAAATCATGCAAAGTGTAAAGTGAGTGATTGGATTAGACATTTTCAATATGATTGAGTTTCAATATATAATCTTAGGAAAAAACAAATATGTAGTCCCCAAAAAGATTGACAAGTGGGAGCATTATGCAGCCTGGACATGGATGTTTTTAGTAATCCATGTTCATTTTCCATTTAGACTTTGGTACAATCATAAGTGTGATGTTTGCATTTTCTGACCAGAATATTACTGTGATAAAATGTATATGTGGATCAGGTAACATGAGTATTTCTTCCACCATTTCTTGGAGCCATATTTTGAAGATGTATAAATTAGTATTGTGGGTAAAAATAGATGTACCCTGTGTCTATGAATATAGAGATAATGCATGAATAGAGCGTAGTGTGAATAAATAATATTACTTGTTCCAACTTTAAATAATGGATTAAATTGATATCTAAAAATATTCAGGAAATCTTATATTGATATACATACATTCATTTCAACCAGTAATACATCTAATGGTAATATTAGGGTTGTGGTTTATCCTGAAGTGTGTGTGAGTTTTGCTTCAAACTGATTATGGAAAACAAATATAATATTTTTGGAAAGAAGTCTCATGAAAAGACCAGTCAAGAAACATGGAGGAATACTTGTGTTCTGAAGCAGGAAGTGATTGACATTGAAACAAATGTCTAAAAATTTGTGAACTTGTGGATAAAATATATATCCTACGATGTGCATAAACTGCAGAAATAGTAATGTACCATTGTTGAATAAAAATGAACGTCAAATTATATGTCATGTCCCATAGGAGTCTACTTGCGTTGATATTAAACTGGGTCAGTTACTCTAGAAATATTAGGATTTGTGTGCAGCTTTCACTGAAGTCAGTTTTCAGTACTAGGAAACAAATATATATTTCAAGTTGATGAATAATTCTGAGAATAATCTTGTGAAAAATCGATTATAAATCTAAATACATCAACATGAATAAATTTAGGGAGTATATATAAGACACATATATTTCATATTTTGAAAAATCTGGAGAGTATGTATATATATATATATATATATATATATATATATATATATATATATATACACAAAACATACACACAGACTATAAAAAGTAGCAATACATATGCTAATCGAAATTCATCATTAAATATATATAATTCACATATGTAAAAATAATTATTTTACTGAACATGGATTTTTGTATAATGTTTTTCTATTAGGAAGCTCACCCATAGGTTGAATTTTCAGTTTCAACAGCGTTTAGGAGGAGGGATCTCTTCTCACAATTTGTATCTTCCAAGTCAGACAACACAAAAAAATTAACCTGTGATACCAGGTAGGATTCTATATGTGCATATAAATATACATGTGCTGAATAGTCTATAGAGAAAGGGAGACAGGAATTCACATATTAGTTAATTTTAAAAACACATGGAGAATTATTTTAACCAAAAATTGACTAGATTTATAACACCTACCCTTTATCATGTAAAAGGCAAGTCCAAATATACACCATGCCTCCACTGAACTGCATGTATTTCTATTTTGTTTTGGTTATTTTTCCTCCATCATATTAGGATTAGTAGTCAGAGTCTAGTAGGGTATGGGTTAGTGTCATGGTTTCAGTATTTTGATTGGAAAATAAGAAAATGAATCCAATGTGTATGCAAATATGTGCCACACAAAAATATTCCCACTCTCATCCAGAACAATGAATTGCCATTACCTTCACCCCAAATAAGACACAATTATAGGAGAAGAGTTAGAAAATCTGTGAATACATATATGGAATGGAACATAATCAGGAGTTCACAACCTTGGAGGTGGTAGAGGAGTTTCCAAAAGTTAGGGTCAGGGTAAACACTCCACAAACATGGAGCTCTGCTGGCCTAAAAACTTCTTGAGAAACTGTCTCTGAGTTCGGGCACTTGAAATATATGTTGTTGTCAGGAGCTTTAGCTTCATTTGTAGTGAGACCATCAAAGATGGGTCTGCATCTATGTGACCTGGAGAACATGGTTTCTTTTTTTTTAATGAACATAAGGGAGCAGTGCTGAATTCTCTCTTTGTAGGTAAACTGTGGCCACTCGGGTCTAAGTGTCTCCCCATGTGGACTGTGAAGCCATTTGGTCATCCTCCACTTTTTGTGGTGTTTCTTGCTGCTGCACTGGGAGTATGGTATTTACTTAACGAAATACAATGAGTTCAACTGGGACAAAATGCTAGAGTGAGTTCTGTCATGTGTGGTGGGTCAGGTTCTCCAGGAGAATGCACCAACAAGTCTTCTATCCAACATAGCTTGTCCCCTTGACCATAGCAACCTGTTTCTTAAAATTGACGTTAAACCTCTCCATATAACGAGATGCCTTTACATATAAGGGTCTGCTGGCTACACTATTTCAGTCACAAGCCATTTGGAAGCCAATGGAAGATCCACATGACCCCACCACAGATATTTTATCACACATCTGCACACCACTGCTCTAGGCCCACTACTCAGCAGGCTCCAACTTACTGGCATCTCTGTTCTACACCATTTTCATAAAACCAAGTCAATTAAGCCACTGTCTGGTACACTCATGATCAGAAACAGGACATCCAAAGATTCTCCAGTGCCACCTGGTCATAGGAATTTCAAATATATCATGGTATTTATCTCATGCATGGGCGACTCTCATGCCTGGCCTCCGAAAATCCCAACACAATTCATAGCAATACATCTCTAAGGTCATTTCCAAAACTCCGTTTCTAAGGGGAATCACACCAGAGTTCAAGCCCAGGTGGACCCATTCATCTCTTCCAACCGCCACACAAGTGACCACAATTAAAAACAAAACACTCCCACATGGCCCTCATTTTCTTCCATGTAGACACTCATCATAATCCCTTGCTAGAGGTTTCCATGAGGGACACAGTGCAAGACAGTGTCCAAAATAAGCTCCCTTCCCCCTCATTTGCCTAAAGTCAGGGTGGCCTGGGCACCCTTCCTGTGAACCAGGAGTGATCAAATAGGCCTGCCATTAATGCTGCTCTGCTTCTCGAATTTGAGGCCTACTGACTGTGGGGTTTAGATACTTTATGTGAATTGGAGTCATGAGAAAACCCAAGAATCTCTGGGCTTCCCTCTGCAGGGCTTTGAAGAACCCATTTGAGTGAGTCTAGGAGTTGGACCAAAAGTTCTTTAGCAATAAGGTTTTGGTGAGAGAGTAAATGTAAGTGTCAGCACATTTGAAGGGTCATTCCCAATGATGAACTGGAGAAAAGGTATTTGAAAGCAGATATCAATGGAGACATTAGGAAATCAGGCAAAGTACAAAGTGAGTGGTAGGATAAGACATTATTAACAGGGTTGAGTTTGAATATATAATCTTAGGAAGAAACAGATATGTAGTCACCAATAGGAATAATATTTGAGAGCATTAGGGAACCAGGACATGGATGTTGTTAGTAATACATGCTCACATTCAATTTAGGCTTTGGTACAGTCATAAGTGTGACCCTTGCATTTTGTGTCAGGAATATTACTGTGATGAAATGTATATGTATATCAGATGACTAGAGTATTTTTTCCACCATTTCTGAAAGCAATATTTTAAAGACTTATAAATTAGTATTGGGGATACAAATACATAGACCCTGGGTCTATGAATATAGAGATGATGCCTTAATAGACCATACTGTGAATAAATAATATAACAGGTTCCACTTTTAATATTGGATTGAATTGATATCTGAAAATACATAAGAAATTTTATGTTGATATACAATCATTCATTCCAAACAGTTATACATCTAATGGTAATAATAGAGTTATGGTTTATCATGATGGGTGTGTGAGTTTGCCCCAAAAGTGATTATGGAAATCGAAAACAATGTGTTCAGAAAGAAGTCTCATGAAAAAACCAGTCAAGAAAGCTGGAGGAATACATGTGTTCTGAAGCAGGAAGTGATTGAAAGTGAAACAAATGCCTATAAATTTGCTAAATTGTGGAAGAAATATATATCGTATGATGTGCATAAAATGAAGAAAACTAATATACCAGTGTTGAATAAAAATGAACGTCAAAATAGACATCATGGAACATAGGAATCTACTTGCACCGATGTTAAACTGGGTAAGTTACTGTAGAAATATTAGCATTTGTATATACCATTCACTGAATTTAGTTTTCAGTACTAGGAAACAGATATGTAGTTCAGGTGGATGAATATTTCTGAGAATAATCTTGTGAAAAGTTGATTAGAAATCCAAATATATGAACATTAATGAATTTAGGAGTGTATAATAAGACACATATATTTTACATTTTGAAAAATCTGGAGAATATATATATATATATATATATATATATATATATATATATATATATATATATACACACACACACAAAACCCACACAGAGCAAATAAAAAGTAGCAATATATATGCCAATAAAAATTCATCGTGAAATTTATATGATCCACATATCCAAAAATATTTATTTTACTGAACATGGATTTATATATAATGTTGTTGAACTAGGAAGCTCCCCCATAGGTTGAATTTTCTGTTCCACAATTTGTATCTGTCAAGTTGGCCACCTCACAAGTATGTACGTGTGATACCAGGTAGGATTCAATATGTGCATATACAAATACATGTGCTTAATAGGCTACAGAGAAAGGGAGACAGGAATTCACATATTTGTTAACTTTAAAAACACACGGAGAACTACTTCAATTAAAAATTGACTAGATTTATAACTCCAAACCTATATATTGCAAAAGGCAAGCCCAACTATACACCACCCCTCCTCTGAACTGCTTGTATTTCTATTCTGTTTGAGTTATTTTTCTCCATCACATTAGGATTAGTAGTCAGAGTCTAGCAAGCTATGGGTTAGTGTCAGGGAATCAGTATTTCGAATGGAAAATTGGAAAATGAACACAATGTGTATGCAAATATGTGCTACACAAAAATCTTCTTATTCTCTTCCAGAAAAATTTATTGTAATTAACTCCGCCCCAAGTAATACAGAATTAGAGAAGAAGAGTTAGAAAATCTGTGAATACATATCTGGAATGGAATATGCTCAGGAGTTCACAACCTTGGAGGTGTTAGAGGAGTTTCCCAAAGTAAGGGACACAGTAAACATTTCTCAAATGTGGAGCTCTGGTGCCCTAAAGACTTCTTGGGAAACTGCCTATGTGGTTGGGCACTTGAAATATATATTGTTTTCAGGAGCTTTTGATTTCTTTCTAGTGAGACCATCAAAGCTGGGTCTGCATCTATGTGACCTGGAGGACATGGATTCTTATTTTCCAATGTACATGAGGTAGCAGTGCGGAATTCTCTCTTTGTAGGTAAACTGTGGCCATTGTGGGCTAAGTGTCTCCCTGGGGGACTGTGAAGCCATTTGGTCATCCTCCAATTTTCATGGTGTTTCTTGCTGCTGCACTGGGACTTTGGTATTTGCTTCACGATATACAAGGAGTTCAAATGGGACACAGTGTTGGAGGGAGTTCTGTCTTGTGCGGTGGGTCAGGGTTCTCAGGAGAATGCACCAAGCAGGCTTCTATCCCTCATAGCTTGCCCCCTTGTCCATAGAAACCTGGTTCTGAACATTGCCCTGAAACCTCTCCATATAACAATATGCCATTTCATTGAACATTCTGCTGGCTGCACCATGTCAGTCACAAGCAATTTGGAAGCTAATGGCAGATTGACATGGCCTCACAAAGATGTTTTATCATACACCTTCCCACCTCTGCTCTAGGCCCACCACTCAGTAGGCTCCAACTTACTGGTATCTCTGTTCTACACCATTTTTATGAATCCCAGTCAATCAAGGCACTGCCTGATAGATTCATGAATGATGTAGGACATCCAAATGTTCCCAGTGCGACCAGGTCATGGGAAATTCAAAAATTTCATGGTATTTATCTAGGCATTTTTCAAGGATGAAGTTGGAGGCACTGTGGGTTTTAATTCATTCGGGAACCATTAAATGGTGAGGATGCTCTTTTCAATGAACGCTATCGAGAACTCTCACAGGCAAGACTTTCCAAAGAGTGGCCAAAAGGTCACATGAAGCCAGGCTCATTGAGGTCTACAATGTGAGGTCCATGTTTGTTTTGATTCTCAACTATGGCTGACATGCCTTTAAGAATAAAATCATGTGATATCCTGGCTGAGATTCCCAGTGCTCTGTGGAAAGGTACCCTGGGCCTATATCTCAGTTTCCATGGGCGACTCTCATGCGTGTCCTCCTAAAATCCCAACACAAGTCATGGCAATACTTCTCTGAGGTCAGTTTCAGAACTCACTCTCTAAGGGGAATCACGCCACTGTTCAAGCCCAGGTGGACCCAGTCACCTCTTCCAACCGCCACACAAATGAAAACAATTGAAACCAAAAAAAAATCCCACATGGCCCTCATTTTATTTCATATAGACACTGAACATAACCTCTTGCTAGAGGTTTCCATGAGGAGCACAGTACAAGACAGTATCCAAAATAAGCTCCCTTGCCCCTCGTTTGCCTAAAGTTTGAGTGGCCTGGACACCCTTCCTGTGAAACAGGAGTGATCCAATAGGCCTGCATTTAATACTGCTCCACTTCTCCAATTTGAGGCCTACTGACTGTGGGATTTAGATTATTTATGTGTATTGGAGTCATGATAAAACCCAAGCACCAATGGGCTAGCCTCTGCAGGGCTTTAAAGAACTCATTAGACCCAAAGGATCCTTATTCTCACTTGATGGAGGTCAGGAAACTTACAGAGAAAGACAAGAGAATTCACCCCACAATGACTGCTCTTTTGGCCATTTTGGTGTTGGATGCATACATGGGATCTTTCTTTACATCCATCAGGTGCTGACAATCTAAGCCACAGCCTCACACTGGGCCAAGAGCCTGATTCAGACACATCCCTTTCCAAAGCAATTAAGCAAAGAGACACAGGTGATGCCCATTCATTTCCATTTGAAAACAGTTTTCTTCAGGCTTCACAAACGGGTTGGCCTGAGGCAAAGTCCTTCCTGACTCAGGGGAAAAGAACAATTGTTAAGCAAAAGGCCCAACCACGGTTTCTCCACTGAGATGTTAGTAGTCACACTGATATCTGAGTTTTCTGAGATGCTCGCCATTCCCTTCAGCTATCCAGTATATGGCCATGTGACAGAGCTTGGTGGTGGTACATATCTTGGACACAAAACCATGAGCCTATTCTGGAGAGTGGCCAGAATTCAGGAAGAAAACTGGAACTTAGGAAGATAGCAGGTGTTACCCATTGATTATGCAAGCCCTGGTCCATTCATTAATTGGGCAGGATGAATGCTCGGAAGCTTTCTAATAGACAGGACACATCCATTGATGCATTCTTTTTTTCTAATGTCTACAACCACGGACACAGTGAGATACACAGACATAGAAACACACGCCCTGTGAAACGACTTAGTAGAAACATTTCACTCCAAACCACAAAACCGTCTTTCCTACCTATTCTCAGAACATGAGACAAAACCACAAACCCACACCAACACCCAAAAAGGCACCTGCTTCCCTCAAGTAGGTCTGTGACTATCCAGAGTGTCCTCTGACTTCTGGACCATACTATGTTCTCCCAAAATGGCCTGTCCTTTATCAGATCTGGTCTCCTTGGTCAACTCTGTGAAGTTGTCAGGAGCTAGTGGTGAGCCACTACCTGCTTTCTCAGGAATGGCCCCTCTTCAGAGCTTTTCTGGTATTTGGCCATTCTCACATCAGTAGGTACCAAGAAAGATTGACTCTGTCCTTGGTAAATCCAAACAAGTGAGCCCACAGGGACTGTGACTGAGACTGGCTTGGATGCCTGGCTTCCTGGATCCCATGTTCAGAGAGTTCCATCACCACGGAAGTGAGGTGAGGTCACTTCCTTCAGGAACTGAATGAGTTCACTGGCTTGGCAACCACTTTGTCCTAACAGTTGCTTCCAAGGGTCACATGAGATGGTGGCTGCCCCAACTTCCTGTGACACTTTCACAAGTTAGATTGGTATATCAACCATAGGAACCTGGGAACAGCTCTCCACAGAGGCCTGGTTTGGTCCATCTTCTCTACATTAGGACGAGCGAGGCTGATTTGGACACAACCCTTCATCCTGGCCAGGTTGTTTGTCATGTAAGATGACTTTTACTCTCCCAGGTCCTTCATAGCTGCCTACGTCTTCTCCAGAGGACATTTCTGCATGGACCTTTGAGGTTCTCAGCAGGTGGAAGATCCACTACATTCCTGTATTGTAAGACTAACTCTGTCCCTCCTCTCTGTAATGTTAGATTGAGGGGAAAGTGTACGGTTAGTGTTAATAACATTTTCGATTTGGGTTAGGAATCATTCTGCTGGATGAATAATGGTATTGGGAACCTGTGATATGTATGAGAATATATAGGTGAAATACATGTATGAAAACAGAAATCTAGGTAAGTTTTGAAGCCCAGAATAGAATTGGGCCCTTGATTGGGATACTTAGCTTTGAATTAGGTTCTGCACAGATGTGTCAGATTAATCAATATTCAATGGCCTAGGACCTTGTACCTTGGATGATTGAATGTAGAAGAGAACATCCAGTCAAAAAGGGATAGTCGGTAGTGAAAGGTTAATAAAATAGGTACTTGTCACTTCCTGTTTCTCTGTATGCTTAACAAAACACTTTTGAAATCTTGAGAACTCTTTGCTAATCTTGTTCCCAGAATGTGCTCTCCCCAACTGCCAAACTGCAGAATGTACTCCCTCACCCGTGTGCACGCACACTGCCCACTCACCCGGACCCATCAATAAACTTTCCTCCCTGCCCTCTCCAAGAAAATTATATAAACTCTGCTTAAGGTGTTCTCAGGGCTCTCATCTCTTTTCAATTGAGCTCTGAGCCCCAGCATGCTGGACCCCCAATAAACCCTTTGCTGTTGCATGTGACAATCTCTTTGTGGTCTCTTCCTCCAAGGCTTGCCCGACCTTTTCATATGGAGGTTCCACTGAAATCCAGCAGCGGCGAATGTGAGACCCCATGTGTCGTGGCTTTCACTATTTGTGTATCTTTCATTATGGGACAGAGCACTTCAATGCCTCTGTCCCTGACCATTGATCACTGGCCCAAAGTCCACATAAGGGCTCAGAATCTTTTTTATTTAGTAAAACACTGGACCTGGAAGACGCTCTGTGCCTCAGAATGACCCACCTTTCGAGTCGGATGGCCTCTAGAAGGATCTTTCTACTTCCCACTAATTTAAAAAGTTAGAGATATTGTCTTTTAGCCAGGGCCACATAGCCATCTGGATCATTCCGCCATATATCTTAACTTTCCAGGACCTCTGCAAATCTCCTCCTCCATGGGTGAAGCCTTTCCTTACTGCTGCCCCTGCTCCTACTCCTTCCCCCATGATCTCTCAAACCCTCTGCTCTTCTTCCTTCTCCACCCTCTGTTCTCCCTGAGTCACAAGATTTGACTCTACTGGATTCTCCTCCCCCTCCTTATCCCCTGCCCTCTTCCCCCAATCCCCAACACCCTCTAAGTGATTCCAATGATGCTGACTCAGCCTCTCTGCAATTGGAGGAGCACAGCACCCTCCAGATAGCTCCCCAGTGGCACACACAGCCCTTCCTTCCCTTGAGGAAGCTGGCCCGGCTATAGGAACTCGCCAGCAGTGAATAGTTGAAAACACTGGAACTCCCATGATGCTCCCCCTCCATCCCTATGGGCCAAAGATTGACGACGGCCATGGGGGAAAAAATGCAAGCCTACCAGTTTTGGCCATTCTCCTCTTCAGACGTACATAATTGGAAATATAACAATCCCTCTTTTTCTGAGCACCCCACCTGGCACACAGGTCTGGTTGAGTCATTGATGTTTTCACACTAGCCTACTTGAGATGACTGCCAACAACTCATAGGGACTGTCTTCATGACAGGGGATCAAAATAGAATACTCCTGGAAGCTGGAAAAAAATATCCTCTGACCAGATGCGTGACTGACACAACTTCCCAAGATAATCAAAGCCAGCTTTCCTTTGAACCAACCCAACTGTGGCCCCCAAATCTTTGAAGGTAGGGAGCATCTGTTCACTTATCACCGGGCTCTAATAGTGGGTTTCCGTGCGGCCGCTAGGCGACCAACTAATTAGGCCAAGATAAGAGAGATTATTCAAGGGCCTGAAGAACCTCTCTCTATGTTTCTAGAGAGAATTATGGAGGCATATAGAAGATATACTCCTTTCAATCCTCAGGCAGAGGATCAAAACTCATCTGTCACAATGGCCTTTATTGGGCAAGCTGCCCCGGATATTAAAAGAAAGTTAAAATGCTTAGATGGATTACAAGATATGACTTTGAGAGATTTAGTCAGAGAAGCCGAGAAGGTATACTTTAAGAGAGAAACTGAGGAAGAGAAGGGAACAAAGGGAGGATAAAAAAAACAAAAGACAGACTAAGGCGCTGACTAAGGTCCTGGTCACAACAACAAATAGGCCAGAAATTAAGAAACAGGGAGACAGGAAGGGATACCTGGGCCCACGCCAGAGGCCACTCCTTGCCTCAGATCACTGTGCCTACTGTAAAAAAAAGGACACTGGGCCAAAGAGTTCCCTAGAAAGAGACAGCCACTCCTGCCAGCCATTCTGACTCTTGAGGATGACTCCAAAAGTCGGGGCTAACATCCCCTCCCGGAGCTCAGGGTAACTTTTGAAGTGTAGGGGACCCCAGTAAACTTTGAAGTGGATACAGGGGCAATATACTCAGCCCTTAAGGCCCCATTGGGCCATCTATCAAATAAAAGGTCTCTAGTTCAAGGGGCAAATGCCAGTAAGTATCGGGCTTGGACAACTAAGAGGACCATGGACCTGGGAAAAGGAAAATTCATCAATCCTTCCTAGTAATCACAGAATGCCTGGCCCCATTGATGGGCAGAGATCTGCTCACCAAGCTCTGGGCCAAAATAACTTTTAACCCTGAAGGCAACCAAGTGGGATTTCTAAATCCTTCAGTAAAAACTCCTATAGTCATGGCTCTAACTATGTCAGTAGAAAATGTACATCAACTCACTCAACTTTGTTCAAAGAAACTGCAGGCATTCCTGAAGGATCAAGAACAGAGTTTTCCACTGACCAAATCACAGCAAAAGGACTGAATGGGTAACAAAAGCCTGTCGGGTCCATCAATTGGTTTATGCTTACCCTTCCAAGCTTCCTGGAGGAAAGCACCTAGGAGGAAAAAGACCAGGACAATTCTGGGAAGTGAACTTTACTGAAATTAAGCATGCAAGGTATGGACTTAAATATCTCCTAGTCTTTGTAGATACATTTTCAGGATGGATTAAAGCCTTCCCCACCAAAAAAAAAGAAAGAAAGAAAGAAAGAAAGAAAGAAAGAAAGAAAGAAAGAAACAGCACAAATGGTGGTCAAGAAGATCCTGGAAGATTTTTTTCCAAGATACGACCTGCCTAAGGTAACAGAGTCTGATAATGGACCTGCATTCATGCCCCAGGTACGTTAGGGGTTAGCCAGTACCCTGGGGATTACATTGTGCTTATAGACCACAGAGTGCAGGACAGGTAGAATGAATGAATAGAACCATTAAAGAGACCTTAATGAAATTAAGCTTAGAGACCGACATAAAAGATTGGACAATGCTTCTGCCTTATGCAATGTTTCATGCAAGAAATTCTCTCTCTGTTTCTTTGTGTAACCTCACCCACTATGAAATTCCCTATGGGGCCCCTATTCCAGTAAGGGACCTAACCCCAACTCTAAGACCTAACGATCTCTTCCACACCACCATGCTTGACAGACTTACAGCTGTTGAAAGAACTCAGCGATACCTGTGAAAACAGCTGGCCACTGCCTACCAACCTGGAGATGAGGGGACTCCACATCAATATCAAGTATGAGACTTTGTCTATGTAAGACAACATCAGGTGTCATCCCTGGAACCCCACTGGAAAGGACCATACCAGGTTCTACTTATAACACCTACAGTGGTAAAGGTAGACAGAATCACTTCCTGGATCCTGGCCTCTCATCTCAAGCCTGCACACTGTCCAGACTCTGTCTGGAAACTGGAAGAGACTGGTAACCCTTTCAAATTGTGTATTCGCCAGGTGGATGAAGCTATAGAGTCTCTCCTTGACCACCAGTAGTTCTAACCCTCATCAGCCCTTTCAGCAGCGATGGCTGATCACAAATCCTACTGGAGAAGAAGTATAATCTATCTCACATATAGCCCACTTTGGGACCTGGTGGCCATTTCTCCACCCAGACATTTGTTAGCTGGCTATAGGTCTTTCCTATTAGGATATCCCTGATGAAGAGGATACCACTAAAATTCCATTAAATACCTTTTGTACCATAAATAATGGAAACAAACATTATGGATGTCGGGACAGGTAAGCCAGGTGCAGGTTGGCTAGCCTAGATTACTATGTTTGCCCGGCAGACAATCAAAGCCACAAACAGCAACAGCTGTGTGGAGGAAAAGCCAATTTCTTCTGTAAGTCATGGGGATGTGAGCATACAGGGGCTTCCTGATGGAACCCGAACTCCTCATCAAATTCTGTACACAGCATTGGCCATATGACCAATTAGATAACCAAAACCCATGGCCCCCAGAGGGGTCTCTAGATCCTCAAATACTGTGTGACCTTTTTAACTTCTGCAAGTGCTCAAAAGGGTAAAAGGAGATTCCCCTATGTGGAGGCCTTTTCCCTCCTTCGCTCACATCCTGAACTTTGCTTCTCCAATAGATCCTCACCCTCAGCCTTCTTCTCCAGACTATCTGCTGTCACTCCAAACTCAGCAACCTGATTTCTTCCCTTCAATTACTAGATCAAAAACCCAAACCAACACCGGTTCTCAGACCATTGCCCCCTGGCTGAGAAGCAGGTACTGAGGTACCCCTCCACCGACTCACTCCTCTCTTCTCTTATCACTGCCCGCACTGGGTCCCACCAGGTCCTCTTTCCAGCTAACCCATAGCTCAAACCAGCTGAGGAGAGCCCTCAGACCCTTATCCAAATGTAATGAAAATGGCCTTTAAAGTTGCTCTTTCATCACTGAAAACAGGTTACTAAAAATTTAAAGTCCCTCACAGGCTTTGTGGATACTCACTCCCTTCTTCCCCTCTGCTCTACCTGTTCTACTGCTCAAGTTTTGTTGCTAGGAATATCCCAAACCCCTTTACCATTATTCTTTTACATCTCTCCTTTCTCATTCTCAGATCCATGAAGCTGCTCTAAGCCCCGACTTCTCTGTCTCCCCCCTCTGTACCAGGCCCACAGAAAAGTTTTCACTGACCTTCTCCAGGAGTCTTCACCATGGCTGACTTTAGGACTTTCAGCAAAAAAGTCCCTATAAACGATTTCAGTGTAGATAACCTTCCTCTTTTAATGTTGCCCTGTTCCACTTGGCCACTGGCTAAAAATAATCAGCACTCCTAAGCTAGACACCCCCTTACTAGTTTTTCACAAAATATGTGAACAATTCCTCTGGCCTTGAACTGGGGCTTCACAGAGATGGCAACATTTCTAAGATAAAGAAGTTACCATCTGGGCTCCATGGTAACAGCTGGCAGGGGGAAAAAAAGAAAGGGAAGTAAAAGCTCTCCCCCACCCAGTTGTCCTTGAAAAGTTAACTTGCCCAGAACAGAGAAAAAAAAAACAGAAACAAAAACAGCTTTTTGTGAACTTCTGCAGAGTGTGATCTTCTGAGCCACTTCTCTTACATGTTGGGTACAAAATTCTGAAACTACCTAAACTTGGAATTCAGAAGATTAATTGATTACAACCGAAGCAATGCCCTCTGAATCTGGGTGCAACCAAATAGGACTGTTTCACTGTCTTTGGTGCTATCTTAGGTGCCTTGCCTTTTCCGTCCCTACAACAGTATAATTCTATATACTAAAACATTGTTGATGTTTTCATGAAATGAAAAACGGATGTGATTAATTGTGTAATGGTGCATATGTTACCCAGAATGCTCTATCATGACGCAGGTTCATTTGAAGATCGAATAGGTGGGACATACAACCCGGTTTCACTGGGAACATATGTCCCTCACTTAAGCCATCCTATAAAGAATAGGAGTTGCCACAAGGGTGGGCACAGGAACCACTGCCCTGGTCCAGGGGACACAACAAATGACCCAGTTAGAAGCAGAAATAGACCAAAACTTAAATATATTAGAAACCTCCATAACAGCTTTGCAGGAATCTTTAACCTCTCTCTCTGAAGTTCTTTTACAGAACAGTTGAGGGTTGGACCTCCTCTTCATGAGTGAAAGGGACCTTTGTGCTGCATTGAGGGAAGAATGTTGTGTGAAGTTGTCAGAAGCCAGTGGTGAGCTACCTCCTGCTTTATCAGGAAAGGCCCCTCTTCTTAGCTTTCCTGTCTTTTGGCCATCCTCACATCAGTAGGTACCAAGAAAGACAGACTCTGTCCTTGGTAAATCCAAAAAAAGTGAGACCACTGGGACTGGGACTGGGACTGGTTGTGCTTGCCTGGCTTTCTGAATCCCACGTTTAGAGAGTTCCATCACCCAGGACGTTATGTGAGGTAACCTCAATCAGGAAGTGAATGAAGTCACTGCCTTGGCAACCACTTTGTCCTAAGAGTTGCTTCCAAGGGTCCCATGAGATGGAGGGTGCCCCTACTTCCTGTGACATTTTCACACGTTGGAATGGTATATCAACCATAGGCACCCGAGAACAGCTCTCCACACAGGCCTGGTTTGGTCAATCTTCTCTACATTAAGATGAAAGAGGCTGATAAAGACACATCCCTTCATTCTGACCAGGTTGTTTACCATGGAAGTTGAGTTTTCCTCCCTCAGGTCCTTCATAGCTGCCTACAACTTCTCCAGAAATCATTTCTGCATGGTCCTTTGAGGATCTCAGCAGGTTGAAGATCCCCTACATTCCTGTAGTGTAAGACCAACTTTTTCCCTGCTATTCTGTAAAGTTACATTGAGGGAACAGTGTATGGTTAGGGTAATAACAGGTTTTATTTGGGATAGGAATCATTCTGCTGGATGAATAATGGTATTGGGAACCTGTGATATTTACAAGAATATATAGGTGAAATATAAGTATAAAAACAGAAATCTAGGTAAGATTTGAAGCCCAGAAGAGCATTGGGCCCTTGATTGGGATACTTAGCTTTTAAATATCTTCTAAACAGATGTCTCAGATAAATCGATATACAATGGCATAGGACCTTGAAAATTGGATGATTGAATGTAGAAGAAAACATCCACTCATATAGGCATAGTTGGTAGGATTAGGAAGATAGTCAGTAGGTTTAGGAAGAAAAGTGTGTATAGGATTTGGACAAAAAGTTCTTTAGCAATAGGGTTTGCGGTAGAGAGTGAATGTAAATGTCACCACATGTGAAGAGTCAGACACAAGGATGAACTGGGGAAAATATATGGGGAAGCAGATATCAATGGAGATATTAAGAAATCAGGCAAAGTATAAATTGAGTGATAGGATTAGACATTTTCAACAGGGTAGAGGTTGAGTATAAAATCTTAGAAAGAATCAAATATTTAGTCACCAATAGGATTGACATTTGAGAGAATTAGGCAATCTGGACATGGATATTGTTAGTAATCCATGCACACTTTCCATTTAGGCTTTGGCACAGTCATAAGTGTGAACTTTGCATTTTGTTTCCAGAATATTACTGTGATAAAGTGCATATGTAGATCAGGTGACATGAGTATTTCTTCCACCATTTCTGTGGGCAATATTTTGAAGGTGTATAAATTAGTATAGGGTGTACAAATAGGTGTTCCCTGTGTCTAGGAATATAGATAAAATGAATGAATAGACCATACTGTGAATAAATAATATTACTGGTTCCAACTTTAAATATTGGATTGAATTGATATTTACAAATTTACAGGAAATCTTATATTGAGATACATACATTCATTACAACCATTTATACATCTAATGGTAATATTAGGTTTATGGTTTATCATGAAGAGTGTGTGAGTTTTTCTTTAAAAGTGATTATTGAAATCTAAAATAAAATGAAGTATCATGAAAAGACCAGTCAAAAAACATAGAGGAATACTTGTGTACTGAAGCAAGAAGTGATTAAAAGTGAAACAAAAGCCTATCAATTTGCAAAATTGTGAATGAAATATATATCCCATGATGTGCATAAACTGAAGAAATAGTCATGTAACAGTGTTGAATAAAAATTAAGGTCAAAATACACATCATGTCCCATAGGAATCTACTTGCATTGATGTTAAAGTGGGTCAGTTACTGTAGAAAAATTAGGACTTCTATGCACCATTCACTGAATTTTGATTTCAGTACTAGGATACAATATGTATTTAAGGTGGATGAATATTTCTGAAAATAACTTTGTGAACATTTGGTTATAAATCCACATTCATGAATATGAATGCATTTAGGGATTGTATAATAAGACACATATATTTTACATTCTGAAAAATCTGGAGAGTGTGTGTGTGTTTATATATATATATATATATATATATATATATATATATATATATATATATATATATATAGAAAGAGAGAGAGAGAGAGAGAGAGAGAGAGAGAGAGAGGCATTAAAAGGTAGCAATATATATGCCAATCGAAATTCATCATGAAATATATAACATCCACAGATCCAAAACTATTCATTTTACTGAACATGGATTTATGTATTATATTGTTCAACTAGGAAGCTCACCCATAGTTTTAATTTTCAATTCCAACAACGTTTAGGAGGAGTGACCTCTTCTAAAAATTTGTATCTGCCAAGTCAGCCATCTAACAAAAATGTACATGTGATACCAGGTAGGATTCTATATGTACATTCAAAAATACATGTGCTGAATAGGCTACAGATAAAGGGAGATAGGAATTCACATATTTGTTAACTATAAAACACATGGAGAACTATTTCAATTTAAAATTGACTAGATTTATAACACCTACCCTTTATCATGCAAAAGGTAAATCCAACTATACACCATGCCTCTCTAAACTGCTTGTATTTCTATTCTGTTTGGGTTCTTTTTCTCCATCACTTTAGGATTGCTGCAATCTGGCTGGGCACAATTCAGGAGCCACTTGTCAAAAGAAACTAAAATTACTTTTAGAACCACACATGACTAAAAATTAGCTCCTCGGGAAAAACCCTCAGAGCCCAACTGCCACTACTGGCTTCCCACAAGCTCTCAACCTCCACACTCCTTCTCTTGAGGTCGATTGGCTGGGTCGTGTGGGCAGAGCCCAAAAAGTCCCACAATGAGCATCTCCGTTGTCTGAAAGGGTGGGGAAACAGCCCAATGGCATTACCACAGAGGAGCCAATCAGCTAGATATTGCTGGGGCTGCTGTGAGCCAATCATCAGCTTGCAGTCTGAAAGGGTGGGGAAACTGCTCAATGAGCATCGCCAATGAGCATCACCGCAGAGGAGCCAATTAGCTTGATGTTGCTGGGGCCGCTGTTAGCCAATCATCAGCTGGCAGTCTGAAAGTTTGTTTGGCCCCTTGGGCTGTGCCTCTCAACACCTCCCCCTCTCTGTTTAAACAACAAGCATGTGGCTTAGGGACCATGCCTGCCTTAGGTTGTCCAATAGTACATATGGTGCTTACCCATTATCGAATGAGCTGACCTCAAGGTATCAGCCTCCAGTCTTAGATTGGTACCATTGCAATTGGATCTTACCCGTCACTAGCTACAGGTCCAGTATACAGTCACACCTGTGGAGAGGTCTTTGTACCAGCGGGGGGTGAGGTTCTTTGTCTCACCTCTGTTGGCCCCCAAATTTTAGCTGAACGACCATGACAGCAGAAGGGAGGAAGATACACCAAGCCAAATGACGGCTCCTTTTGGAAAAATTGTACCACCGATGACATCATCAGCAAAAATATCCCAACACTACCACAAGTCAATTCACCAACATATTGTTCACAATGCATGCAGGTGAGTTCACAATGCATACAGGTGATACATAGTCCAGGCAAGTTCTGCAAGCAGTTCAGTGATGGCTATTGCAGAAGCTGTAGATTGGTTTTATCTTTGTCTTTACAGGCACTGGGATGAAGATAGGAATTTTGGCAATAATGGCCAAAGAAAAATTATGTAACATTCCAGAAGGTACTAAAAGAAAACAATTTTCTTAACAATTTACATTGTCTTGAAGAGAATTATTAAATATAATGAAAAGAAAAGGTGAAAGTAAACAAACAGATCTGTTAACCTCCTTTTTTGTACACATTTTAAAACAATCCTCAACAGGTGTTTACCCAATTTAAATTAAAACATTTACATCAAGTGTATAAAAATATATTTGGATCCATTTTTTCATTAGCGCTCATCATATATGATATATGGACATACGTACATTCAAACATATAACAAAAAACACAAGTGTGCACACGTAATATAATACATACAACACATAAGAGTAAAGGCCTTATAACATTTTACAGGTGAAATCTCCATTGCAATGTCTAAAAACTCTATAGTCCAAAAATAGAACTGATCAGCAAAACATTAACCTAGGTTTGTATGAGCTCAAAAAACAAAATAGAACTTCATGACATGGGAAAGGGTAATAATAAAATAGATATTGAAAAAAGCATCCTGGATTTGTCACAGATGTAAGAATAGCCAAACTGGAGTTCTGGATATCAGCTGTTATGGATTTGAGCCAAATCATATTCTTTTAATCTGTAGAAATCGCTTTAGTTAGTCTCTCTGGAATCCAAATCGGCTGCTGTTCTCCCTGTGGAAACACACAAACAGACCTCCAACTCCAGACAATTACTGGGTCAGGACATTTCCATTGTCCTGTTAGAATATCCTTCCAAAGTACCTTGGGCTTATGTACATTTTTTGGACACATATGCCTTTCCACAGGACTAAGCCCTGATGAATCCAAATTTCCAAAGTTTAGAGTAAAAAGGGTTATTTTAAGTTTATCTTTGGGGAATATATACCCCTTCCCAATTCCTTTTTTTTTTGTTTAATTAGTACGTTTTAATAGTTTGATGAGCTCATTTAACTATGCCTTGTCCCTGCGGATTGTATGGGATTCCTGTTATATGAGTAATGCAAAATGATGAGCAAAATTCTTTAAAAGAGGTAAAAGTATAACCAGGGGCAACATCTGTTTTTAACTGTTTTGGAATGCCCACAGTTGCAAAATTTTGTAAGCAATGAGCTATAACATCTTTAGTTTTTTTTCTCCGGCATGAAGGGAGTCCATCAAAAATTCAGAAGAAGTATCAACTGTAACATGCAAATATTTTAATTTTCCAAATTCTGGCAAGTTTGTGACGTCCATCTGCCAAATATGGTTAGGTATCAATCCTCTAGGATTGACTCCAAGATTAACTTGTGGTAAAATGGTCACACAATTTTGACATTGTTTTATTATTTGTCTAGCTTGTTCCTTAGATATTTTAAAGCGCTTATGTATAGTATTAGCATTGACATGGAATTTTTTATGAAAATTTGTAGCTTCTTCTACTGTAGAGAAAATATGTATGTCATGCGTAGTTTTATCTGCTAAATCATTACCCAAACTAAGGGCTCCAGGCAATCCTGTATATGTCCAGATATGCCCTATAAAGGACGGATCTTTTCTGTCCCAGATTAGACTTTGTATAGTGAAAAGAAAAGAGAAAACAGGAGAGGAAGGGGGAATTTGTTTCTTCCTAAGATTATATATTCAAACTCAACCCTGTTGAAAATGCATAATCATATCACTCACTTTATACTTTGCCTGATTTCATAATGTCTCTAAAGATATGTGGTTTCCTGCATATTTTCACCAGTTCACCATTGTGACTGACCCTTCACATGAACTTATGTTCACTTTCACTCTCTAACCACAACCCTAATGCTCCAGAACTTTTGTTCCAAATCCTATACTCACTCTTCTTCCTAAACCAAATCTGTACCAAATTCTACCTACTATCCGTTTTTGACTGGAAGTTCTCTTCAACATTCAATCATCCAAGCTACAAGGTCCGATGCCATTGTATATCTATTTATCTGAGACATCTGTACACAATGTAAATCAAAGTTAAGTATCCCAATCAAGGGCCCAATGCCCTTCTGGGCTTCAAAATTACCTAGATTTCGGTTTTCATTCATATATTTAACCTCTATATTTTTATAAATATCTCAGGTTCCCAATACCATTATTCATCCCGCAGGATTATTCCTAACTCAAATCAAACATTTTATTAGCCCTAAGAATACACTGTTCTATCAACCTAAATTTAAAGAAAAGCAGGGACAGAGTTGGTCTTACAATACAGGAATGTAGGGGATCTTCCACCTGCTGAGAACCTCCAAAGTCCATGCAGAAATGAATCCTGGAGAAGATATAGTCAGCTGTGAAGGATCTGCGAGAGCAAAAGTCATCTTCCATGGTAATCACCCTGGTCAGGATGAAGGGATGTGTCTGAATCAGCCTCTCTCTTCTTAATGTAGAGGAGATTGACCAAACCAGGCCTGTGTGGATAGCTATTCCCGGGTTCCTAAGGTTGACATACCATTCTAACTTGTGAAAGTTTCAAAGGAAGTAGGGGAAGCCTCCATCTAATGGGACACTTGGAAGCAACTATTAGGACAAAATGGTTTACAAGGCAGTGAATTTATTCAGTTCCTGAAGGGAGTGACCTCACCTCACTTTCTTGGTGATGGATCTCTCTGAACTTGGGATACTGGAAACCAGGCACATAGAGCCAGTCCCAGTCCCAGTCCCAATGGGCTCACTTGTTTGGATTTACCAAGGACAGAGTCAGTCTTTCTTTGTACCTACTGATGTTAGGATGGCAAAAGCAAGGAGAGCTCGGAAGAAGGGCCTTTCCTGAGAAAGCAGGTAGTGGCTAAACACTAGCTTCTGACAACTTAACAGAGTTGGTCAAGGAGAACAGACCTGAGACAGGACAGGACTTTTCAGGGGAAAATTGTATGGCCCACCAGTCAGAGGACACTCCCTAGAGTCACAGACCTACTTGGGGGAAGGAGGTGCCAATATGGGTGTGGTTTTGGGTTTATGATTTTGTCTCATGTTCTGAGAATAGGTAGGAAAGGTGGTTTGTTTTTTGGGGTTGAACTGTTTCTAGTAAGACGTTTGACAAGGCGAGTGTTTCTATGTCTGTGTATCCCACTATGTCCGTGGTTGTAGACATTAGAAAAGAGAATGCATCAATGGATTTGTCCTGTCTTGTAGAAAGCTTCCCAGCATTCATCCTGCCCAATTAATGAATGGATTGCAGCTTTCCTTAAGGATGGGCAACACCAACGATCTTAGTAATTTCCAATTTTCTTTCTGAATTCTGGCCAATCTCCAGAATAAGCTCATGGTTTTGTGTCCAAGATATGTACCACCTCCAAGCTCTGTGACATGGCCATGTACTGGATAGATGAAGGGAATGGCGAGCATCTCAGAAAACGCAGATATCAGTGTGACCAGTAAACTCTCAGTGGAGAAACCCTTCTTTGAGCCTTTTGCTTACATAATGTTCTGTTGCCTTGAATGTCAAGAAGTTCTTTGTTTCGGACCACCCCTTTGTGAAGCCTGAAGAAAACAGTTTTCAGATGGAAATGAATGGGCATAACCTGTGGCTCTTTGCTTAATTGCTTTGGAAATGGATGTGTCTGAATCCAACTCTATGCCCTGTGTGAGGCTGTGTCTTAGATTCTCTGCAACTGATAGATCTAAAGAAAGATCCCATGTGTGCATCCAAAACCAAAATGGCCAAAAGAGCAGTCATTGTGGGTGAAGTTTCTCTCCGTCCTCTGTTAGGTTCTTGACGTCCATCAAGTGAGAATTGGGATCGTTTGGGTCAAATGAGTTTTTCAAAGCACTGCAGATGTGGTTGGGTTTTCTTATGACTGAAATTCACATAAAGAATCTACACCTGACAGTCAGTAGGCCTCAAATTGCAGAAGAAGATCAGTATTAATGGCAGGTGTATTTGATCAATCCTGGTTCACTGGAAGGGTTTCCAGGTCACCCTGACTTTAGGCAAATTAGCGGCAAGGGAGCATGTTTTGGACACTGTCTTGGGCTATGCCCCTCATCTATTATAACTAAATTTCCCAAGTCCTCTGGGGCGTCCTCCAGGAACATGGCCTGTGGCTCTGTGACACGTCTGTCAGCCACTGTCGGAGAGAGCTCACACTCTTCATCAATAGCCATTTTTCCAAGTCCTAACCTGAAACCTGAAACCAGGAATAGGAGACTTACTTACCCCAAGAGTAGCCCGTTGGGGTCTCTCATCCGCCGCTGCCAGATATCAGTGGAAACTTCATGTGTAAAGGTCGGGCGTGCATTGGAGGAAGAGACCACCAAGAAACTGACTCATGAAACAGCAAAGGGTTTATTGGAGTTCCAGCATGCTGGGGCTCAGAGCTCACTTGAATACAGCAGAGAGCCCTGAGAAGAGCTTGAGCAG
Organism: Callospermophilus lateralis; assembly: GCF_048772815.1. Taxonomy (NCBI): domain Eukaryota; kingdom Metazoa; phylum Chordata; class Mammalia; order Rodentia; family Sciuridae; genus Callospermophilus; species Callospermophilus lateralis. The sequence continues at coordinate 176,487 of NW_027515475.1, forward strand.
AGCTTATATACTTTCCTTGCCGAGGGCAAGGAGAGAAGTTTATTGATGGGTCAGTGGGAGTGGGCAGTTTGCATGCAACCAGGTGAGAGAGTAAATTCTGCAGTTTGAAAACTGGGGACAGCACATTCTGGGAACAAGTTTAGCAAACAGTTCTCAAGATTTCAACAGTGTTTTGTTAAGCATAGAGAAAAACAGGAAGTGACAAGTACCTATTTAATTAACCATTCAATAACAACTATACCTTTTTAAATGGATGTTCTCATCTACATTCAATCTTCCAAGGTACAGGGTCCTATGACATTGTATATCAATTTACCTGAGACATCTGTGCAGAACGTAATTCAACGCTAAGTATCCCAATTAAGGGCCCAATGCCATTCTGGGATTCAAATCTTACTTAGATTTCTGTTTTCCTACATATATTTCAACTATATATTCTTATACATATCGCAGCTTCTCAATAGAATTATTCATAAACAGAATGATTCCTAACCCAAATCAAACATGTTATTAACCCTAACCCTACAGTGTTCCCTCAATCTAACTTTAAAGAAGAGCACGGACAAAGTTGGTCTTATAATACAGGAATGTAGGGGATCTTTCACCTGCTGAGAACCTCAAAGGTCCATGGAGAAATAAGCCATGGAGAAGATGTAGGCAGCTATGAAGGACCTGAGAGAGCAAAAGTCATCTTCCATGGCAAACAACCTGGTCAGGATGAAGGGATGTCTCTGAATCTGCCACTCACACCCTGTGAACTGCGCCACTTCACAGGTGAATAACGAGTTAGAACGACAAAAAATTATCTTGTTAGGATCTTACAGAAAAATGGGTGTGCACCGAAACCTAGAAGAATGATTTCCACCAATGAGGTCCGGTAATTGAGTCTCAAACACGAGCCAAATGTGCGACCGGAGATCTGGGCTGACAAATCTGTGTGGCCTGCCCCGTGGCTAGAGACAGCAGGGCACCACCTAGAAGCGACCAGCCGGCAGGGAGAAACGTTGCTGCAGATTCTGTGGAATCCTGCTGGCTGACCTCCAACTTAGCCCCGGGCTGAGTTTGGGATTTCAAACGGGGAAGGAAGTGCTACAGTTCTATCCCCCCACAATAAAAACTCCACCAAGGAAACCAACGGTCACCATCTTGGAGAGCAGAAGTAACCACCGCCACTCTCCAACAGATTGCAACAATAAAACAGGTTTGTGTTACTCAGCTCATCTCCCATACAGCAGGGAATTCACATAAAATCTCTCTTAGGCTTTCCATTGGAGAGATTATCAGAGAGAGCCTGCATAAAGACGTCGGGAAAACTAGAGGCACCTGACCTTCAACTTCCCCTCCCATCAGCGGCAAAAACGAAACCTGTCTAGCCAGAGCTGGGAGAGGGGCAAGAGGAAAAAATCAAAACAATAGAGTGCCGGGGTTCCCCATAGACACCATCCACACCCAAGAAACGGCAGGCCCAGAGGACAGTATGAGCTGCCGAGAGGCATCACTCAGGGGAAATCTGGTCTAGCACGAGAAACCAGGACTAGCAGGAGATAACAGGGGACTAGAGGCGAGGCCCGCGTGACTGGGCGGCTGGAGAACGCCCGCCCACTGGTCACAAACAGCCCGCTGCTGGTGCGACTGGGTGGCTGGTGCCCGCCTGCCTACCAGCGACCAATCGCGATCTGGCTGCACGTGCAACTGGGTGGCTAGAGATCTCCCGCCCACCAGTGACAGCCCACCCGCTGACTGTGTGACTGGACAGCTGGAGACCGCCCGCCCGCCGGCGACCGGGAGTTGAAAACAAACAGAGACAGATCAGTCCCAGCCCACTCCCATTTGAACACCCTGGCAAGGAGCCTGGGGCCCGCCATAGCAGACAGGTGACATCACTGGAGCTCGGCCATCGCAATTCCTTCCAAGCAGAATTCACTTTAGCAGGCATAGTCTACCAACACAAAGGAGAGACAACAGATATATTAAACCAAAACAAATCTATAGAATAGAGCAGAAAAACAGCAATCAAATAGAGATGGAAAACAACGTGAACATCATGAAAAAACAAAGGAAAAAAATGTGTACAAACAATGCAGGACAACTTAATTCTACAGGAGGACCTAGAATCATCAGAAACAGGGATAGGGAAAAAAACTCAAGGCTTACCTAACTCAGATGGAAAGGGATATTAGAGAATACATGAATCAGCAAGTCCTAGCAATAAAAGTATATTTTGAAAATGAATTAAACAAATTCAAATGGCAAAGAACAAGCTTTACCAGGAGATAGAGATCTTAAAAAAAATCAAACAGTAATCCTAGAAATGCAGGAAACTATTAATTAAAGCTCAAACGAGAATATTACAAATAGACTAGATCAAATAGAAGTCAGAACATCAGATAATGACGACAACGTTTATCAACTTGAAAAGAATATAGTCAACACAGAAAAGATGCTTAAGTCCCAAGAGCAGTCTATGCAAAAGATATGGGATGTCATAAAAAAAACAAATTTCACAGTCATCGGGATAGAAGAAGCCATAGAGATTCAAACCGAAAGAATGGACAACATATTAAATGAAATAATTCTAGAAAACTTCCCAGAGATGAAAGATGGAATGGATTGCCAAATCCTTGAAGCCTACAGGACCCCAAACATTCAAAACCATAATAGACCAACTCCAAGACATATAATTATGAAGATAGCCAACATACAGAACAAGGAGAGAATATTAAAAGCTACGAGAGAAAGGAGGCGGATTACATTCAGGGGTAAACCAATTAGATTAACGACTGATTTTTCATCACAAACTTTGAAAGTGAGAAGATCCTGGAACAATGTATTTCAAACACTGAAAAATAATGAATTCCAACAAAGAATACTGTATCCAGCAAAATTAAGCTTCAGATTTGACAATAAAATTAAAGTCTTTCACAATGAATAAAAACTAAAAAAATTCACACCCATAACACCAGCACTGCAAAGGATTTTGGGCAAAATACTACAAGAAGAAGAATTGAAAAATAGTGCCCCAAACTAACAGTGGGAGGTATCTCAGTAAAGGGGGAGGAAAATAACCAAAAAGTAAAAACTAGCCAAACTAAAATAAATAAATAAATTAACATGAATGGATGTACAAATCATATTTCAATTGTAACCTTAAATGTTAATGGCCTAAACTCACCATTCAAGAGACATAGGGTAGTAACCTGGATCAAAAAAACAAATCCAACAATATGCTGCTTTCAGGAGACTCATATGATAGGTAAAGACATACACAGGCTGAAAGTAAAAGGTTGGGAAAAATCATACCACTCACAGGGCACACGGAAGCAAGCAGGAGTGGCCAAACTCATATCAAATACAATCAACTTCAAACCTACGTTAATCAAAAGGGAAAAAGAAGGACACTATATAACGTTAAAATGAACCATCCACCAACATAACATAACAATTACCAATTTGTATGCAGCAAACAAATGAGCTGCCACACTCATAAAACAAACTCTTCTCAAGTTCAAGAGTCAAATAGACTACAACATAATAATTATAGGTGACGTCAACAGACCGCTCTCACCATTAGACACATCCTCTAGACAAAAACTGAATAAAGAAACTATAGAATTCAACAGCACAATCAATAACCTAGACTTAACCGACATATATAGAATATATCAACCATCATCAAGTGGATACACCTTCTTATCAGCAGCAGATGGATCCTACTCAAAGATAGACCATATATTAGGTCATAGGGCAACTCTTAGTAAATATAAAGGCGTGGAGATAATACCATGCACCATATCAGATCATAATGAAATGAAACTGGAAATCAATGATAAAAGAAGGAAGGAAAAATCCTACATCACATGGAAAATGAACAATATTCTACTGAATGATCAATGGGTTACAGAAGACATTAAGGAGGAGACAAAAAAATTCTTAGAGACAAATGACCATACAGACACAACCTACTGTAATCTATGGGACACAATGAAAGCAGTTTTAAGAGGAAAATTCATTTCTTGGAGTTCTTTCCTCAAAAAAAGAAAAAAACAACAACAAATAAATGAACTCACACTACACCTCAAAAACCTAGAAAAGGAAGAGCAAAACAACAGCAAATGTAGTAGACGACATTAAAATAAGAGCAGAAATCAACGAAATTGAAACAAAAAATCATTGAAAAAATTGATAAACTAAAAGTTGGTTCTTTGAAAAAATAAATAAGATTGACAGGCCCTTAGCCATGATAACGAAGAGAAGAAGAGAGAGAACTCAAATTATTAACATAGGGGGTGAAAAATGCAATACCACAACAGACACTACAGAAATATAGAAGATAATTAGAAAGTATTTTGAAACCCTATATTCCAATAAAATAGAAGATAGTGAAGATATCAATAAATTTCTTAAGTCATACGATCTGCCCAGATTGAGTCAGGAAGACACACACAATTTAAACAGACCAATGACAAAGGAAGAAATAGAAGAAGCCATCAAAAGATAACCAACGAAAAAAAGCCCTGGACCGGATGGGTAAACAGCGGAGTTCTACAAAACCTTCAAAGAAGAATTAATACTGATTCTTTTCAAGCTCTTTCAAGAAATAGAAAAAGAAGGAGCTCTTTCAAATTCATTCTATGAGGCCAAAATCACCCTGATCTTGAAATCAGACTAAGACACTTCAAAGAAACAAAACTACAGACCAATATCTCTAATGAACTTGGATACAAAAATTCTCAATAAAATCCTGATGAATCGAATACAAAAGCATATCAAAAAAAATTGTGCACCATGATCAAGTAGGATTCACCCCTGGGATGCAAGGCTGGTTCAATATACGGAAATCAATAAATACTATTCACCACATCAATAGACTTAAAGACAAGAACCATATGATCATCTCGATAGATGCAGAAAAAAACATTTGACAAAGTACAGCATCCCTTTATGTTCAAAACACTAGAAAAACTAGGGATAACAGGAACTTACCTCAACATTGTAAAAGCTATATATGCTAAACCTCAGGCTAGCATCATCCTAAATGGAGAAAAACTGAAGGGATTGCCTCTAAAATCTGGAACAAGACAGGGATGCCCTCTATCACCACTTCTATTCAATTTAGTTCTTGAAATTCTAGCCAGAGCAATTAGACAATAGAAATTAAAGGCATAAAAATAGGAAAACAAGAACTTAAATTATCACTATTTGTGGATGACATGATAATATATATAACAGACCCAAAAGGGTCTACAAAGAAACTGCTAGAGATAATAAATGAATTAAGCAAAGTGGCAGGATATAAAATCAACACGCATAAATCAAAGGCATTTATGTATATCAGGAGCAAAACTTCTGAAATGGAAAGGAGGAAAACCACTCCATTCACAATATCCTCAAAGAAAATAAGATACTTGGAAATCAACCTAACAAAAGAGGTGAAAGATTTATATAATGAAAACTACAGAATCCTAAAGAGAGAGATAGAAGAAGATCTTAGAAGATGGAAAAATGTACCCTGTTCATGGATAGGCAGAACTAACATCATCAAAATGGTGATATTACCCAAAGTTCTCTACAGGTTAAAATGGATGCCAATCAAAATCCCAACGGCATTTCTTGTAGAAATGATAAAGCAATCATGAAATTCATATGGAAAAAAAAAAGACCAAGATTAGCAAAAGCAATTCTAAGCAGGAATTTGAATCTGGAGGTATAGCGATACCAGAGTTCAAACTGTACTACAAAGCAATAGTTATAAAAGCAGCGTGGTACTGGTACCAAAACAGGCAGGTGGATCAGTGGTAGAGAATAGAGGACACAGAAATCAATCCACAAAATTACAACATTCTTATATATGATAAAGAGGCTAAAAGCATATTGGGAGATGGATAGCATCTTCAACAAATGGTGCTGGGAAAATTGGAAATCCATATGCACCAAAATGAAACTGAATCCCTTTCTCTCGCCATGCACAAAAGTTAACTCAAAATGGATCAAGGAGCTAGTGATGAAATCAGAGACACTGCATGTGATAGAAGAAAAAGATGGCTATGATCTACATACTGTGGGGTCGGGCTCCAAATTCATTAATAGGACACCCATAGCCCAAGAGTTAATAACAACAATAAACAAATGGGACTTACTTAAACTAAAAATTTTTTTCTCTGCAAGAGAAACAATAAGAGAGGTAAATAGAGAGTCTACATCCTGGGAACAATTTTTTACCCCTCACACTTCAGATAGAGCTCTAATATCCAGAATATACAAAGAACTCAAAAAATTAAACAATAAGATAACAAATAACCCAATCAACAAATGGGCCAAGGACCTGAACAGACACTTCAGAGAGGAGGACATACAATCAATCAACAAGTACATAAAAAAATGCTCACCATCTCTATCAGTCAGAGAAATGCAAATCAAAACCACCCTAAGATACCATCTCACTCCAGTAAGATTAGCAGCCATTATGAAGTCAAACAACAATACGTGTTGGCGAGGATGTGGAGAAAAGGGTACACTTGTACACTACTGGTGGTACTGAAAATTGATAAGGCCAATTTGTAAAGCAGTATGGAGATTTCTTGGAAAGCTGGGAATGAATGCACCATTTGACCCAGCTATCACCCTTCTCGGACTAGAGGGTCTTAACAGAGCGTACTATAGGGATACTGCCACATCAATGATCATAGCGCCACAATTCACAATAGCTAGACTGTGGAACCAACCTAGATGTCCTTCAATAGATGAATGGTTAAAAAACTGTGGCATCTATACACAATGGAGTATTACTCAGCACTAAAAAATGGCAAAATCATAGACTTTGCAAGGAAATGGATGGCATTAGAGCAGATTATGCTAAGCTAAGCTAACCAATCCTTAAAAAATGCCAAATGTCTTCTTTGAGATAAAGAGAGCACCTAAGAACAGAACAGGGAGGAAGAGTATGAGAAAAAGATTAACATTAAACAAAGACGAGTGGGGGGATAGAAAGGGGGAGAGAAGGGAAAGCATATGGAAATGGTAGGAGACCCTCAATGTTACACAAAATTACATATAAGAGGTTGTGAGGGGAAATGGGGGGGAAAACAATAGAGAGAATTGAACAACAGCAGATGAGGTAGAGAGGAAAGATGGGAGGGGAGGGGAGGGGGGATAGTAGGGGATAGAAAAGGTAGCAGAATACAACATCACTATTATGCCATTATGTACAAATGTGAATGTGTAACCAAAGTGCTTCTACAATTCGTATTTGGGGAAAAAATGGGAGTTCATAACCCAACTGAGTCAAATGTATGAAAGATAATATATCATGAGTTTTGTAATGTTTTGAACAATCAATAAAAATAAATAAATAAATAAAGGTTTAAAATTGAGTGGCAAGAAATCAGCTAAAAAAGTGTTGAGATGCATTCATTTTGCTAAGCAGAAACTTTGTTTTGTGTAGTTGTATCTATCACAAATTTATTTTACCAGAAAACTGGCTTTTGAAAATACACTTAATTGAGATTAAAGGATAATCCACCTACCTTCATGAAAAATTCATAGCATTTCCTATATTTTTCATATTTCAATTTTTGGTAAATATTTTGTCATGGACCAGGTCTAGTCTTAGGCTATTCTTTCAGAATACTGCTTCATCTGATAAGTTGGTACAATGTGTTGGATTGTTCTTTTTCATCTTTTATTTAATAGTTTCTAGCTGATAATGTGTATTTTTCATTATCTTTATTTGGACATACATACCCAACGATATCTTTGCATTTATGTTTTACTGGGAAGAGACTCATCAAAAGCTCTGTATTATATGTATCAACAATCAAACATTTAGAGCATGCAATTATTCTTAATTTTGCATGAAAATATCTTTGTACCATTTACTTATAAAAATTTAGAACTATTAATTATGTCCCTATTGTAATAAGTAACTAATTACCAGAAAAATTAAACAATTCACTTTATATCAATTATGAATATGAAAAGTACTAAAATAAGTATTTGGCAATTAATACATAATTGATAGAAATTGAAATCATAAGAAAGCCATTTAAAATGTCAGTGCATATGGTCCTTAAATAATAGGTTGTTCAAAAAAATTTCTCTAATTCATAAGATATAATATGCCATATTACAGCGTAACGTGATAAAAAACATTAAATTATCAATATTGATAATAAAGAATGATACCTTTTTTTCTTAAATATGTTTATTTGATTTTCATTGTAAGATGTTAATTCTGGAAGACTTCAGAATTAAGAAAGTCTTGGTGTATATTATTTCTAACAGGCTAATCAAAGTACTTTTAAATATATATGTATATATATATATATATATATACATAATATATGTAATGCATATGCATGAATATAGACACATATGTATAATAAATGTATTGTAATATATCTATCAGGTGATTATAATTATTAAATTTTTTTAAAAAAATTAAAAAAAATTATTAAATTTTTTTTAAAAAAACAGTGACTATAAAAAACAGTCTCAAATTTAAATTTCATAGCATACAACTGTTTGTAATGCCATGAGAGAAAAATAGATATGGAGGAAAAACGAAAAAGGAAGAGAGAGAAGGGGAAAAATGAGGAAGAAAGTGAGTAAAGAAGAGGGAGAGGCGTGTTCGATGTTAAGACAAAAGTGGAGCGGCTGGGTTTGTGATTCAGTGTTAACATGTTTGCCTAGTATGTGTGAGGAACTGGGTTCTATTCTCAGCACCACATACAAATAAACAAAATGAAGATCCATCAACAACTTAAAAAATAAAAAATAAAAAACTAGAAATATTACTAAAATCCCAAGCATTTATGAATGTTAAATAATAAAATATATGTTACATAGCCTTATGTAATTTCTAGACTCCCCAAAAAAGTCATTAAATGTTGGATTATTAGTGCTATAACTAAAAATCCATTGCTCTTTCCTCTACATTCTGTGGCATTCTAGTGCTAAAATAAATTGTAGTATAACACCAAAAAAAAAAATCCTAATATTTCTACAGTAACTGACCCAGTTTAACATCAATGCAAGTAGATTCCTATGGGACATGATATGTACTTTGAAGTTTATTTTTATTCAACACTGGTACATTTCTATTTCTTGAGTTTATGCACATTATAGGATATATATTTCATCCACACGTTCACAAATTTATAGGCATTTATTTCACTTTCAATCACTTCCTGCTTCAGAAAACATGTATTCCTCCGTTTCTGACTGGTCTTTTCTTGAAACTTCTTTCCAAACACATTATTTTCGATTTCCATTATCACATTTGAAGCAAAACTCACACACCCCTCATAATAAACCATAACCCTAATATTACCATTAGATGTACAACTGGTTGGAATGAATGATTGTATATCAATATAAGATTTCTTACTTAGTTTCAGATATCAATTCAATCCATTATTTAAAGTGGAACCAGTTATATTATTTATTCACAATGTGGTATTTTCATGCATTATCTCTATATTCATAGACACAGGGTACACCTCTTTGTACCCCCAACACTAATTTATACGTCTTCAAAATATTGCTCCCAGAAATGTTGGAAGAAATACCCATGTCACCTGATCTACATATGCATTTTATCACTGAAATATTCTGGACACAAAAAGCAAAGGTCACACTTATGATTGTATCAAAGCTAAATGAAAAGTGAACATGGATTACTAAAAACATCCATGTCCAGGTTGCCTAATGCTCTCAAATGAAAATCCTATTGGTAACTACAAATTAGTTTCTTCCAAAGATTATATATTCAAACTCAACCCTGTTGAAAATGTCTAATCCTCTCACTCACTTTATACTTTGCCTGTTTTTGTAATGTCTCTATTGGTATCTGCTTTTCCACAGTTCATCATTGTGACTAAATCTTCACATGTTCTGAAACTTACATTCACACTCTAATCGAAATCCTATTGCTAAAGAACTTTTGGTCCAAATCCTATATTCACTCTTCTTCTTAAAACCTACCTACTATATTCCTAATCCTACCAACTATCACTTTTTGACTGGAGGTTCTCTTCTACATTCAATCATCCAGTTACAAGGTCTTATGCCATTGTATATCGATTTCTCTGAGACATTTTTGCAGAATGTAATTCTACGATAGGTATCCCAATCAAGGGCCCAATGATTTCTGGGCTTCAAATCTTACTTAGATTTCTGTTTATGTACATATATTTCACGTCTGTATTCTAATAAATATCACAGGTTCCAATAACATTATTCATCCAGCAGAATGGTTCCTAACCAAAAATGAAAATGTTATTAACCCTAACCATACACTGTTCCCTCAATCTAACTTTACAGAAGAGCAGTGACAGTGTTGGTCTTACAATACAGGAATGCATGGGATCTTCCACCTGCTGAGAACCTCAAAGGTACATGTAGAAATGATCCCTGGAGAAGATGTAGGCAGCGATGAAGGACCTGAGAGAGCAAAAGTCATCTCAATGGCAAACAACCTGGTAGAATTAAGGAATGTGTCTGAATCAGCCTCATTCTTCTTAATACAGAGAAGATAGACCAAACCATGCCTGTGTGGAGAGCTGTTCCCTGGTCCCTATGTTTGATATACGATTCGAAATTGTGAAAGTGTCACAGGATGTAGGGGCATCCTCCATCTCATGGGAACCTTGGAGGCAAATGTTAAGACAACGTGGTTTCCAAGGCAGTGACCTCATTCAGTTCCTCAAGGAAGTGACTTCACCTCACTTCCTTGGTGATGGAAGTCTCTGAACTTGGGATCCAGGAAGCCAGGCACCCAGAGCCATAACCCGTCCAAGTCCCAGTGGTCTAACTTGTTTGGATTTACGAAGGACAGAGTCAATATTAATTGGTACCTACTGATTTGAGGATGGCCAAATGCCAGGAAACCTCTGAAGAGGGTCCTATCCTGATAAAGCAGGTAGTGGATCACCGCTGGCTCCTGACTACTTCACAGAGTTGGCAAAGTAGAGCATATCTGAGACAGGACAGGCCATTTTGGGAGAACATAGTATGGCCCACCAGTCAGAGGACACTCCGGATATGACAGACCTACTTGGGGGAAGGAGGTGCCTTTGCGGGTGTGGGTGTGGGTTTGTGGTTTTGTCTCATGTTCTGAGAATACGAAAGAAAGGTGGTTTGATTGGATTGTAGTGAACTGTTTCTAGTAAGTCGTTTGACAAGGCGAGTCTTTCTATGTCTGTGTATCCCACTGTGTCCGTGGTTGTCGACATTAGAAAAGAGAATGCATCAGTTGATGTGTTCTGTCTAGTAGAAAGCTTCGCAGCATTCATCCTGCCCAATTGATGAATGGACTGCGGCTTGCCTCATGGATGGGCAACACCTACTATCTGCCTAAGTTCCTGTTTTCTTCCTGAATTCTGGCCACTCTCCCGAATAGGCACATAGTTTTGTGTTTAAGATATGTACCACCTCAAGCTCTGTTAAATGGCCATGTACTGGACAGCTGAAGGGAATGGGAGAATCTCAGAAAACTCAGATATCAGTGTGACCAGGAAAGTCTCAGTGGAGAAACCCTGCTATGGGCCATTCTCTTACTATGTATCTGTTTCCCTGAATGTCAGGAAGTTCTTTGCCTCAGGCCACCCTCATGTGAAGCCTGAAAAAAAGAGTTTTCAAATGAAAATGAATGGGCATCACCTGTGGCTCTTTGCTTAATTTCTTTGCAAAGGGATGTGTCTGAATCACCCTTTGGCCCTGTGTGCGGTTGTGGCTTAGATTCTCAGCCCCTGATGGATCTAAAGAAAGATCCGATGTGTGCATCCAAAACCAAAATTTCAAAAAGATCAGTTATGATGGATGAAGTCTCTTGCCTTTCTTTGTTAGGTTCCTGAACTACATCAAGTGAGAATAGGGATCCTTTGGTTCAAATAAATTTTTGAAAGCCCTGAAGAAGTGCTTGGGTTTTCTTATGACTCCAATTCACCTAAAGAATCTATACCTGACAGTCAGTAGGACTCAAATTGGAGAAGCAGATCAGTATTAACTGCGGTCTTATTTTATCACTCCTGGTTCACATGCAGGGTGTCCAGGCCACCATGACTTTAGGCAAATGAGCGGCAAGGGAGCTTATTTTGGACACTAACCCATACCCTACTAGACTCTGACTAGTAATCCTAACATGATGGAGAATAATAACCCCAACAGAATAGAAATACAAGAAGTTTTGAGGATTCATGTTGTATAGTTGTACTTGCCTTTTGCATTATATAGGGTAGGAGTTATAAATTTAGTCAATTTTTAATTGAAACAGTTCTCCATGTGTTTTTAAAGTTCACAACCATGTGAATTCCTCTCTCCCTTTCTCTGTAGCCTATTCAGAACATGTATTTTTATATGCACATTTAGAATCCTACCTGGTATCACATGTACATTCTTGAGAGGTTGCTGACTTAGCAGATACAAATTGTCAGAAGAGATCACTCCTCTGAATGCTGTTGGAAGTGAAAATTCAAACTATGGGTGACTTCCTAGTTGAACAACATTATACATAAATCCACGTTTAGTAAAATTAATATTTTTGGATCTGTGGATTATATATATTTCATGATATATATATATATATATATATATATATATATATATATATATATATATATTGCTACATTTTAATGTCTGTTTGAGTGTGTGTGTGTGTGTGTATAGATAGATAGATAGATAGATAGATATACACTCTCCAGATTTTTGAAAATATGAAACATATGTGTCTTATTATATACTCCCTAAATTCATTCATGTACATGTATGTGGATTTATAATCAACTTTTCACAAGATTATTTTCAAAAATATTCATCCACCTGAAATACTTATTTGTTTCCTAGTACTAAAAACAAACTTCAGTGAATGGTGCATACAAATCCAAATATTTCTACAGTAACTGTCCCAGTTTAACATCAATGCTTATAGATTCCTATGGGACATGATGTGTATTTTGACGTTCATTTTTTAACAAAACTGGTACATTATTATTTCTTCAGTTTATGCACATCATAGGATATATATTTCATTAACAAGTTCACAAATTTATAGGCATTTGTTTCGCTTTCAATAACTTCCTTATTCAAAACTCTTGTATTCCTCCAGGTTTCTTGTCTGGTCTCTTCATGAGACTTCTTTCCAAACTCATTATTTCTGAAATCCATAATCACCTTTGAAACAAAATTCACACACTCTTTATGATAATCCATAAGCCTAATATTAAAATAAGATGGATACCTGGTTGGATTGAATGATTGCATATCAATATAAGATTTCCTGTATATTTTCAGATATCAATTCAATCCATTATTTAAATTTAGAACTTGTTACATTGTTTAATCAAAGTTTTGTCTATTCATGCATTATCTCTATATTCCTAGACACAGGGTACACCCATTTGTAACCCCAGTACTAATTTATATATCTTCAAAATATTGCTCCCAGAAACGGTGGAATAAATACTTATGTCATCTGATCTACATATACATTTTATCACAGTAATTTTCTGGACACAAAAAGCAAAGTTCACACTTATGATTTTACCAAAGCCTTAATGGAAAGTGAGTATGCATTACTAAAAACATCCATGTCCAGGTTGCCTAACGCTCTCAAATGTGAATCCTATTGGTCACTACATATTTGTTTCTTCCTAAGATTATATATTTTACCTCAAGCCTGTTGAAAATGTCTAATCCTATCAATCACTTTATCATTTGCCTGATTTACTAATGTCTCTATTAATATCTGCTTTCCTATATATTTTCCACAGTTTATCATTGTGACTGACTCTTCACATGTGCTCACATTTTCATTCACTCTCTACCCGAAACCCTATTGCTAAAGAACTTTTGGTTTAAATCCTACACTCTCTCTGCTTTCTAAACCTCATGACTATCTTTCAAATAATACCGAGTATCCCTTTTTGACTAGAAGTTCTCTTCGACATTCCATCATCCAAGGTACAAGGTCCTATGCCATTGTACATCGATTTATCTGAGACATCTCTGCAGAACATAATTCAAAGCTAAGTATCCCAATCAAGGGCCCAATACCCTTCTGGGCTTCAAATCTTACCTAGATTTCTGTTTTCATTCTAATATTTCACTTTTACATTCTTGTAAATATTACAGGTTCCCAATACAATTATTCATCCTGCAGAATGATTCTTAACCCAAATCGAACCTTTTATTAACCCTAACCATACACTCTTCCCTCAATCTAAGTTTACAGAAGAGCAGGGACAGAGTTGTTTTTACAATACAGGAATGTAGGTCATCTTAAACCTGCTGAGAACCTCAAAGGTCCATGCAGAAATGATACCTGGAGAAGATGTAGGCAGCTATGAAGGAGTTGAGAGAGCAAAAGTCACCTTGCATGGCAAACCACCTGGTCAGGATGAAGGGTCGTGTCTGAATCAGTCTCTCTATTCTAAATGTAGAGAAGGTGGACCAAACCAGGCCTTTGTTGAGAGATGTTCCCGGGTGCCTATGGTTGATATACCATTCTAACTTGCAAAAGTGTCACAGGAAGTAGGGGCAGCCTCTATCTCATGGGACCCTTGGAAGCAACTGTTAGAACAAAGTGGTTGCCAAGGGAGTGAACTCATTCAGTTCTTGAAGGAAGTGTCCTACCTCACTTCCTTGGTATTGGAACTCTCTGAAATTGGGATCCAAGATGCCAGACACCCAGAGCCAGTCCCAGTCCTACTCCCACTGGGCTCAGTTGTTTGGATTTACCAAGGACAGAGTCAGTCTTTCTTGGTACCTACTGCTGAGAGAATGGCCAAATGCCAGGACAGATATGAAGAGGGTCTTTCCTGAGAAAGCAGGTAGTGGCTCACCACTGGATCCTGACAACTTCACAGAGTTGGCCAAGGCAACCAGAACTGAGACAGGACTGGCCATTTCGGGGAACATAGTTTGGCTCAACAGACAGAGGACACACTGGAGAGTCAGAGACTTACTTGTGGGAAGGAGATGCCTTTGTGGGTGTGGGTGTGAGTTTGTGGTTTTGTCTCATGTTCTGAAAATAGGTAGGAAAGGTGGTTTGTTTGGTTTGGAATGGACTGTTTCTAGTAAATCGTTTGACAAGGTGAGTGATTCTAGTTCGGTGTATCCCACTGTGTACGTGGTTTTGGACATTAAAAAACAGAATGCACCAATGGATGTATCCTGTCTAGTAGAAAGCTTCCCAGCATTCATCCTGCTCAACTGATGGATGGACTGCGGTGTGTCTTATGGATGGGGAACACGTACTATCTTCCTAAGTTCCTGTTTTCTTCCTGAATTCTGGCCACTCTCCAGAATAGGCTCATGGTTTTGTGTCCAAGATATATACCACCTCCAAGCTCTGTGCCATGGCCATGTACTGGACAGCTGAATGGAATGGGAGAATCACAGAAAACTCAGATATCAGTGTGACCAGGAAAGTCTCAGTGGAGAAATCCTGCTTTGGCCATTCTCTTACCTATATTTCTGTTGCCCTGAATGTCAGGAAGTTCTTTCCCTCAGCCCACCCCTTTGTTAAGCCTGAAGAAAACAGTTTTCAAATGGAAATGAAAGGGCATCACCTGTGGCTCTTTGCTTAATTTCTTTGGAAAGGGATGTGTCTGAATCAGCCTCTTGGCCCTGTGTGCGGTTGTGGCTTAGATTCTCAGCACCTCATGGATCTAAAGAAAGATCCCATGTGTGCATCCATAACCAAAATGGCAAAAAGATCTGTTATGGTGAATGAAGTCTCTTGCGTTCCTTTGTTAGGTTTCTGACCTACATCAAGTGAGAATAGGAATCCTTTGGTTCAAATGAATTCTTCAATGCCCTGAAGAAGTGGTTGTGTTTTCTCATGACTCCAAATCACATAAAGAATCGTTACCTGACAGTCAGTAGGCCTCAAATTGGAGAAGCAGAGCCGTATTAACTGCAGTCCTATTTTATCACTCCTGGTTCACATGCAGGGTGTCCAGGCCACCATGACTTTAGGCAAATGAGGGGCAAGGGAGCTTATTTTGGACACTAACCCATACCCTACTAGACTCTGACTACTAATCCTAATATGATGGAGATTAATAACCCAAACAAAATAGAAATACAAGCAGTTCAGAGGAGTCATGTTGTATAGTTGGACTTGCCTTTTGCATTATATAGGGTAGGAGTTATAAATCTAGTCAATTTTTAATTAAAATAGTTCTCCATGTGTTTTTAAAGTTAACAAATATGTGAATTCCTCTCTCCCTTTTTGTGTAGCCTATTCAGCACATGTATTTTTATATGCACATATAGAATCCTACCTGGTATCACATGTTCATACTTGAGAGGTTTCTGACTTGGCAGATACTGCCGCGGTCCGGTTGGAGCAAAATAACCGGGGGGTGGGGGTTATGAATAACATGTGTATGTTGATATAGCAGGAGTGGAAGCCATTTATTGTAGGACAATAGAGGTATTTATACATTCCATCCAGCTTATCTAATTAACATAAACTAGATACTGCAGTCAACCAATCAGGAATCTCCACACCTAATGGCTCGCTTTTGTTACATCTCAAACCACTCCCTCTGGCATTTTGCCAGGCATCATCCAGACTTGTTTACACACTCTAACATTCCCCTGGCAAAATGCCAGGTGTTATTTTGACATGTTTACAGACTCTAACATTTCCCCCTTTTATTTAATTTAAATAAAGACCACAGTGGTTTTTACAGAAACACCATAAATAACCTGCTACAAACAGAAAGGGAGGATACAAAATGTTACAATACAAGCCAATTGATGAAGCACTTGGAGAAATAATACCAGCAATGACACTGTTAGCAAAGACACCGAGTTAAAATTTGTTATAGATTACAGTTTGTTCTCTCAGTCCAGGTAAAGCAGTGTCTCAATAGATTAACTCACAGTTCAGGTAAACCACAGTCCAGGTATGTTCTGCAGGCAGCTAGCTTAAATCACAGTCCTGGTAAGTTCTGCAGGCAGCTAGCTTAAATCACAGTCCATGTAAATTCTGCAGGCAGCTAGCTTAAATCACAGCCCTGGAAAGTTCTGAAGGCAGCTAGCTTGATCCAAAGTCTCCTCCGTTTCTCAGCCGAAGTCTCCTCCGGTTTTCAGCAACACTGGAAATTCTTCCACCCTTGTCCTCACCGGCACTGGGATGAAGGCAGGAACTCCTACCACTGGCTAAAGAAAATCCTATAGTATTCCACCAGGTGCTAAGAAAACAACCTTCTGAAAAATTTAGTACATTATCTCAAGGTTTTTTACATTTGAAAAAAGCCTTAATAGTGCTTATTATTTATTATCTTCCGGGTGTGGGAGAACCATTGTAGCTTAGTTATTGGCATTGAAAATGACCAAACATCAGGGAGCCAGTAGCATCTATGGCTGGCTGTAGCATCCTGGGCAGCCACAGATGGCCCTGGGGAGTGTCCAGGACTCAAACTGCCACGGGGCCCAGCTCCCCAGGCTGGGGGCGGGGAATTGCCGGCTGCCACTGCTTGAAAAGCCCTTGCTGCACAGTGACTGGCTTGAGCATGTGGCAGCCGAGGCGCCTATTCACACACACTCCGGAAATGAAAAGTATTCAGTAACAGCCTTTTGCTGAAACTTTTTTCCTGATAATCCTTCTTCTTCTTAACTTTCTTTTTCTTTCTGATTAGACTTCCTGGGCTTCCATCAACACATGCCCTAATTGCTCTTGTTTCCACTGGGGTGCCTCTTTCCATTATCAATTTACTTCTCACCCCTTCCTTATTTTCATCACAAAGACAATACAATACACTGAGATAAAACAAGACACAATCATACTGTATCAATCTTCTCCATTTTTTGAAATGACCGTTTTTCCTCTCCCCCTATCTGCCTAGGGATGAGCAGATTTGCTCCCATCCTATCTATGGATGGGCAGCTTTTATTCGTCACTTACCCCCAAGTGTCCCAGGGCTCCCTGTATGGGCCACCATCTGCAGCAGTCCCACTGCAGCAAAATAACCGGGGCAGGGGGTGATGAATAACTAGTGTATGTTGATACAGTAGGAAAGGCGTGATAGGTAGGAAAGGCTATTTGTTTGGTATTGAGTGGACTGTTTCTAGTAAGTTGTTTGACAAGGCAAGTGTTTCTATATCTGTGTATCCCACTGTATCTCTGGTTGTAGACATTAGAAAAGATAATGCATCAATGGATTTGTCCTCTCCAGGAGAAAGTTTAACAGCATTCATCCTGCCCAATTTATGAAAGGACTGTGGCTTGCCTTATGGATGGGCAACACCTACAATATTCCTAAGTTCCTGTACTCTTCCTGAATTCTGGCCACTCTCCACAACAGGCTCATGGTTTTGAGTCCAAGATATGTACCACCTCCAAGCTCTGTGACATGGCCATGTACTGGATAGCTGAAGGGAATGGCGAGCATCTCAGAAAACTCAGATAACAGTGTGACCAGTAAAATCTCAGTGGAGAAACCCTGCTTTGGGCCTTTTCTTACATAATGTTCTGTTGCCCTGAATGTCAGGAAGGTCTTTGCCTCAGGCCAACCCTTTGTGAAGCCTGAAGAAAACAGTTTTCAAATGGAAATGAATGGGCATCACCTGTGGCTCTTTGCTTAATTTCTTCCAAAAGGGATGTGTCTGAATCAGCCTCTTGGCCCTGTGTGAGGCTGTGGCTTAGATTCTCAGCACCTGATGGATCTAAAGAAACATTCCTTTTGTGCTTCCAAAACCAAAATGGCCAAAAGGGCAGTAATTGTGGTTGAAGTCCCTCGCCTTCCTCTGTAAGGTTTCTGACCTACATCAAGTGAGAAGAGGGATCCATTGGGTCAAATGAGTTCTTCAAAACCCTGCAGAGGCTAGCCCGTAATTGCTTGGGTTTTCTCATGACTCCAATTCACATAAAAAATCTATACCAAACAGTCAGTAGGCCTCATATTGGAGAAGCTGGGCAGTACAAATGGCAGGCATATTTGATCACTACTGGTTCACAGGAAGGGTGTCCAGGCCACCCTGATTTTAGGCAAATGAGGGGTAAGGGAGCTTATTTTGGACACTGTCGTGAGCTTTGCCCCTCATGGAAAACCCCAGCCAGAGGTTATGATGAGTGTCTATATGGAAGAAGATGAGGGCCATGTGGGAGTGTTTTGGTTTTAATTGTGGTCATTTGTGTGGTGGTTGAAATAGATGACTGGGTCCACCTGGGCTTGAAGTCTGGTGTGATTCCCCTTACAGACTGAGTTATGAAACTGACCTCAGAGAAATATTGCCATGAGTTCTCTTGGGATTTTAGGAGGCCACGCATTAGAGTCGCCCTTGGAAACTGAGATCAAGTCCCAGGGTGGCTTTCCACAGAGCATCGGGAATCTCAGCCAGGATATCACATGATTTTATTATGAAAGACTTGGCAGCCATAGATGAGATTCAAAACAAACTTGGACGTCACACTCTAGACCTCAATGGGCCTGGGTTCATGTGATCTTTTGGCCACTCTTTGGGAAGCCTTGACTGTGAGAATTCTCCAGAGCTTTCATTGAAATGAGCTTCCATACCATTTAATGGTTCTTGAAAGAATTGAAACCTACAGTGCCTCCAACTTCATCCGTGAAAAATGCTAGATAAATACCAAGAAATTTTTGAAATTCCCATAACTAGGTGTCAGAGGAGAACATTTGGATGTCCTGTTGCTGATCAGGAGTGTTCCAGACAGTGGTTTGATTGACTGGGTTTCATGAAAATGGTGTAGAACTGAAATGCCAGTATGTTGGAGCCTGCTGAGTATTGGGCCCAGAACTGTGGTGTGCAGGTGTGGGATAAAACATTTGTGTTGGGGCCATTTGGATCTACCATTGACTTCCAAATGGCTTGTGACTGACATGGTGCAGCCAGCAGACCCTTATATGTAAAGGCATCTTGTTATATGGAGAGGTTTCAGGGCAATGTTCCGAATCAGGTTGCTATCTTCAAGTGGGCAAGCTATGTGGGATAGAATCCTGGTTGGTGCATTCTCCTGCAGACTCTGACCGACCACACGTGACAGAACTACCTTCAGCACTGTGTCCCAATTGAACTTCTTGTATTTCGTAGAGCAAATACCAAACTCCCAGTGCAGCAGCAAGAAACACCATGAATAGTGGAGGATGACTAAATGGGTACACAGTCCACACAGGGAGACACTTAGCCTTCAGTGGCCACAGTTTACCTACAAAGAGAGAATTCAGCACTTTGCCTCATTTTCATTGGAAAATAAGAAACCAATTTCTTCAGGTCACATAGATGCAGAGCCAGCTTTGATGGTCTCACAACAAAGGAAGCTAAAGCTCCTGAAAACAACATATATTTCAAGTGCCCAACCTCAGAGGCAGTTTCTCAAAAAGTCGTTAGGCCAGCAGAGCTCCATGTTTGTGGAGTGTTTACCTGTTAGACAAGGATGCAAGAAAAGACCACTGACTCCAATTAAAATCAAATTAAACTAAGCTTATTATTTTCACCAGCCAGGCTAACTCTCCCTCCCAAAACGGCCGGAACAAGACAGCAACCCCAACTTACCTACAGCCCAGCTTTAAAGCCCAGAAAGTTACACAAAAGGGGGGTTAGAGATAACAGAACTCGGAAAAGCATCACACTAATGGTAGTTTATATATATATATGTTTTTTTTTTTTTTTTTGCTGGCCCCAACATCAGAATTTGTGAGGACCATTAGACCCTCAGAGATGGTCAGGGAAGGCCAATATTTATGATGTGTCGCTAATGTTTCACAGAGTGCTGCTATCTGGTCAGAGAGCCAGACATGGGTGAGTTCAAGGCATGGGCAGGCATTCCAAGCAGGTTCAGAATTTGCAGTAATTTATAGTAAAGCCAAAATTATCTTATCATGGCTTTGTGGCAAGATGGCTCCCAATTTTAATAAAAGATCAGGTTGGGCCTATCATTCCCCCCTTTTCTTATGTGTTCCTTTCAAATCTTTGATAGATTAAGGGAAGTGCACTGAGGAAATTTAAATCCCTCAGGTAACAGTCTCCAAATTTCTAGAACTCACCCAAAACGGGTCTCCCTGATTTTACCTGACTTAATTAATTACGTATATTGATAGTCTATTTATTTTTGGCTCCATTGTTGTAAGAAGGAAGGCCTCACGCATTTTGGATTCTTCTGCGCTGAGAGAGGGTGACGTAAGGGTCATGGCATGAGGGACATGAGTTGCCTTTTAGAATTTAGTTGAGGGACATGAGTTGCCTTTTTGATTTCAGCTTGGTTTGAAGTCTGGTTGGGGAAGAACAGGTTGTAAAGTCATCTAGGAATGGGTTCTTCTATGAGAGTAACAAAAACCATGAGTAATGAATAAATGTTGCAGCAGCTGGAACATGTCACCGTATAGAAGTTCCCTCACCATTCTTTAATATCCTCAGTTATCAGGACTGTCAACTTAATATTTAATTTTTTGTTTTACAGTTGTCCCTCCCCATAAGATACAGTTTATTAATTTAATGTCATCTGATCTTGCAAAATCCTTTTTCTAGTATGACCTCTGTGTCTAATAGAGAAACCTTTAATTCTGTTACTCAGGGCTGGATAATCGTACTAGCAAACACCAAGCCTACCTCTGTAGGTTAGGAATATCTGTAGGCCCTAAACTAAATTTTCTGCCTCTGGCAGCTCCTCTTAATAGTCTCTTTTTATAGTTATCAGGCATTCCTGTCTGAGAATCCTTCTTTGTAACCTCCAGTCTTACTTATTTTGGGAGGCTAACATAAAGTGTATACCTTAAAATATTAATATTTGTTTTCTTGGCCGATTCATTTAACTTTAATTTTAAATCCTAATCTTAAACATCCAGCAAATAAATTTTAACAGCCTTATATTGAGAGTACTGGGCTTTAGTATCTATAACTTAATTATTATTTATCTTTTCATTAATTGGGATATGTATTATTCTGTCTGTCTTGTAGGTGATGACTTATTATCTTAAATTAACCCATGTTGTGTTATTAAAGCAACACTTCTGTAAAAGACTAACAGGGAATCTTTAGATCACTTATAAGCAAATTAAAAATAAAATTTTTTAACAAGAGTAAAAATACTTAGTTTCTGTAATAGCTACCCTGAATTTTTTGGCTGAGTTATACATTATATGCCCTGTTTGAGATCCTAGTAATCTTCACAGAAAAACAAAAGAACTTTTGAACATAACGTTAAATGAAATAAAATCTGACCTACTCCTTTTGTAGTCATTATCACATGTAGTAAGATGGGACACAGAGCCTTATCTCAGGTAAGGCAGGCCTCTTTATAAATATTAAGTGTTTTAGTTCTAAAGCTGATCATTGTTTTTTTAAATATCATTTTACAAAGTTTACATAAATTGTTTGAGGTCACATGAACATTATCTAACATCATATGACATCACATTTAAAACATGGATTAAAGAAAGGCTGAAAGATTTTAACCTTTACATATATTAGGCTCTGATTAACTTAAAAATACATTTAAATTGTTCCCCAATGAAAAAAGTAACATAAAACTTTACATATCTTATTGATAACAGGTAAATAAATCCCCAGTACATTTTTTTTACCATACAACTTCAGAATACCAGCTTGATATAATGCTCTTTAAATGTTTCTAACTTACAGACTTGTATACCTGGAAGATATGAGCACATTAATAGCATCAAAATTTCATTGATATTTCTAGATTAACCAAGTTTAGCTTTTAAAGAAATGGCAGTAGAGTGCTCTAAAATAACAGTTCTTATTTAATCAGTTGTTTAATTTTTATGGTTGCTTGCTCTAGAAAAAATAAAACTTAATAAACACAATGTTATGGGTAAACTTATGTTTTCAGAAATTTTTGTCTCTTTAACACATGACTGATTTTTACAATCTGATACAGACCTTAGTAAATCAATCGGGTATCTAACAAATGTACTCAAGAATGAGAAATTCCACATCAAATTTACTTTACTTATTTATTAAAATATTAGACAAATGTATTGAACAGTGTAAACCATTTTTTTGTTGAAGGAAAAGTCCTAGAATCAAGGCATTTTAGACATTTTGTAGATATTAATATTTTATTAGATTTTTGAACACCTATAAAAACTTGTAAGCTTAAATTTAAAAACATTTATTTTTATCTGTTTATCCAATTTAAATTGAACAATTTTAATCATGTGAATTAAAGATCTTTGGATCCACTTTTTTTAAATTAATTTTTATTGTAGGTTGTTCAAAACATTACATAGTTCTTGATATATTATATTTCACACTTGATTCAAGTGGGATATGAACTCCCGTTTTTACCCCATATACAGATTGCAGAATCACATCAGTTGAGCAACCATTGATTTACATATTGCCATTCTGGTGTCTGTTGTATTCTGCTGCCTTTCCTATCCTCTACTATCCCCACTCCCCCATCCCCTCCCCTCTTCTCTCTCTACCCCCTCTACTGTAATTCATTTCTCCCCCTTCATATTTTTCCTCCTTTCCCCTCACTTCCTCTTGTATGTAATTTTGTATACCCCTGAGGGTCTCCTTCCATTTACAGGAAATTTCCCTTCTCTCTCCCTTTCCCACCCACCTCTCATCCCTGTTTAATGTTAATCTTCTTCTCATGCTCTTCGTCCCTACTCTGTTCTTAGTTACTCTCCTTATATCAAAGAAGACATTTGCCATTTGTTTTTGAGGGATTGGCTAGCTTCACTTAGCATAATCTGCTCTAATGCCATCCATTTCTCTCCAAATTCTATGATTTTGTCATTTCTTAATGCAGAGTAATACTCCATTGTGTAAAAATGCCACATATTTTTTATCCATTCTTCTATTGAATGGCATCTAGGTTTTGCTTCCACAGTCTTGCTATTGTGAATTGTTCTGCTATGAACATGGATGTAGCAGTGTCCCTATAGTGTGCTCTTTTTAGGTCTTTAGGGAATAGACCGAGTAGGGGAATAGCTGGATCAAATGGTGGTTTTATTCCCAGCTTTCCAAGAAATCTCCATACTGCTTTCCAAATTGGCCGCACCAATTTGCAGTCCCACCAGCAATGTACAAGAGTACCCTTTTCCCCACATCCTCGCCAGCACTTGTTGTTGTTTGACTTCCTAATGGCTGCTAATCTTACTGGAGTGAGATGGTATCTTAGGGTGGTTTTGATTTGCATTTCTCTGACTGCTAGAGATGGTGAGCATTTTTTCATATACTTGTTGATTGATTGTATGTCCTCCTCTGAGAAATTTCTATTCAGGCCCTTGGCCCATTTGTTGATTGGGTTATTTGTTATCTTATTGTCTAATTTTTTGAGTTCTTTGTATATTCTGGATATTAGGGCTCTGTGTGAAGTGTGAGGAGTAAAGATTTGTTTCCAGGACGTAAGATCCCTATTTACCTCTCTTATTCTTTCTTTTGCTGAGAAAAAACTTTTTAGTTTGAGTAAGTCCCATTTGTTGATTATAGTTATTAACACTTGTGCTATGGGTGTCCTATTGAGGAATTTGGAGCCCAACCCCATAGTATGTAGATCATAGCCAACTTTTTCTTCTATCAGACGCCATGTCTCTGATTTGATATCAAGTTCCTTGATCCACTTTGAGTTAACTTTTGTGCATGGCAAGAGAAAGGGATTCAGTTTCATTTTGTTGCATATGGATTTCCAGTTTTCCCAACACCATTTGTTGAAGATGCTATCCTTCTTCAATTGCATGCCTTTAGCCCCTTTATCGAATATAAGATAGTTGTAGTTTTGTGGATTGGTTTCTGTGTCCTCTATTCTGTACCATTGGTCCACCCACCTGTTTTGGTACCAGTACCCTGCTGTTTTTGTTACTATTGCTCTATAGTATAGTTTGAAGTCTGGTATAGCTATCCCGCCTGATTCACACTTCCTGCTTAGCATTGTTTTTGCTATTCTGGGTCTTTTATTTTTCCATATGAATTTCATGATTGCTTTCTCTATTTCTACAAGAAATGCCGTTGGGATTTTGATTGGCATTGCATTAAACCTATAGAGAACTTTTGGTAATATCGCCATTTTGACGATGTTAGTTCTACCTATCCATGAACAGGGTATATTTTTCCATCTTCTAAGATCTTCTTCTATTTCTCTCTTTAGGTTTCTGTAGTTTTCATTGTATAAGTCTTTCACCTCTTTTGTTAGGTTGATTCCCATGTATTTTATTTTATTTGAGGATATTGTGAATGGGGTGGTTGTCCTCATTTCCATTTCAGAGGATTTGTGGCTGATATACAGGAATGTCTTTGATTTATGTGTGTTGATATTATATCCTGCCACTTTGCTGAATTCATTTATTAGCTCTAGTAGTTTCTTTGTAGACCCTTTTGGGTCTGCTAGGTATAGAATCATGTCATCTGCAAATAGTGATAATTTGAGTTCTTTTCCTATTTTTATGCCTTTAATTTCTTTTGTCTGTCTAATTGCTCTGGCCAGTGATTCGAGAACTATGTTGAACCGAAGTGGTGAGAGAGGGCATCCCTTAAAATTTGTTTTTATGAGTGCTTTTTTTATTATGAGCGCTCCTTATATATGTTAATTTCTGTATCATATATATGATTAAGAATATATATATATATATATATATATATATATATATATATATATAGACATACAACAAATAACAAAAGTGTGCACACATAATAATAGTAAAGGCCTTGTAGCTTTTAGCAGGTGAAATCTCCATTGCCATGTTTTAAAAACTCCACAGTTGGTCAAAGATAGAACTGATCAGAAAAACATTAACCTAGGTCTGTAGGATCAAAATTATGAGTTAGAAAAATTAAAGGATCTAAGGAAAAAAATAAGAGTCCTAGAAAAAATAACTGACCAGTAATTAGTAAATACCATACTATTTACTTTTTTTTTTCCTTAAGCCTCATATCAGTCTCCTACTGATCTTGCAGGTTTCTTTCATTTGCATTTCAATCTAAGTCCTGGCTGAGGTCTGGAAGGAGCAGGAAAAAACTGCTATTCTGAGCAGACACCTCAGGCCTAACGCATTTTAACCATAATTTTCCAGATAGGATGTTGAAAATTTTGATACAAGTTTAAGACAAAATTTACAAAATTTTATATCTTTACATCTTGTGTTGTCAACAGATACCATACTATGATTTACTATCCTTGTCCAAATTAATGCACTGGTAGACACAGTGACATTTTCCCAGGCTACCCAATTAAAAATTGGTGAAAAAAAAAAGACTGAATGATTGGAAAATTTCTTGCCAACTTGGAAGTAGAGTTCTTTAGTTTTCCATCCTAAGTATTTAAGTTCTCTGGCATGAATTATCTCAAATCATAAACTAAACAATTATCTCAATCTGACTTTTAACGGCAAGATTCTGCAATGCTTCAAAAACCCAATAAGCTACCAGATTGTTACAATAAAACATCATCATTTAGACACACATTCAGGTAAAATCATTCCCAAGAAACAATATATAATATCAACACATTATTGCACATGTCTTAAAGTGCCAGAAACAAAGACACACGACAGACAGAAAGGAGCTCCAGACTATGACTGACAGACAGAAGCCTTTAAAACAGAGCAGATAAGAGAAAAATCTCCTACACCAGTTGCACCACAGATGTCCCCACAAGGGGACCAGATGTTTTCACAGAGGAGCATCCTGAAATGTAAAATCAAGGGTCTCCATAGTGGCTTTCCTGCATTTAGTGTCCCCTTTTTTTCCCTCTTTTTTAAGATGACAGAGGTGGCATTATCGTTAAATTGCAGGGAAAGACCTAGGGAATTCTCTGAAAAAATAAGGCTTCAGCAGCTGCTGGGAGTCCCTCAGTCCCTCCTTTTACTTACAGGATTTGCTCCTCTGTTTCAGTTCCACCACAAGCATGCTCCATCTCCTAACATTTCTGTAGTCAGCTCTCAAAAAGTTCCAGGCTGCGGGTTGGTTATCAAAATTTGTAACCTAAAGTTGGGTTCCTGAACTTGAAGCCAATTAATGCCAATTTAAAAATGAGGACAGGGTTTTGAGAAAAAGAAAAACGAAGGTTTATTGCTTTGCTAACAAAGATAAACACAGGGACTCTGCCAAAAGGTTGTGACTCTCTTTATCTGGAGGGACAAGGGATTTTAAAGGAGTTTCACTTATTAACCTGGGAGATACTCAGTTCTTAGGTCCCCCGCAGGCACTGCCCTCTGCAGTGAGTGTGCTCCAGGCAGCCAGCTAGGGGCTTCTCTCATACTGCTTAACAAACGGGTGTAAAGTTCAATGCAGTTCCTTTAAACTCAGTCCAAAGGGTGTCAGGCTTACTTGCTTTATTTTCATGTCCGATATCCTTAAGTTTTCACCACAGAAATCACACAACAAAATGCACAAAAACAAACAAACAAAAAACATATAGAACACAGAACAAAACAACAACAACAACAACAAAAAAAAAAAAATCCGGCGCCGAAACAGGAAAACAGAGGAGCAATGCAATGTCTTCCTAAAGCTCCCCGTAGGAGCGCATGCGTGCCCATTGGCACCTCTCTACCCTTCCAGATGAATTCCCTAGAGAACAGAACAGATGACAGAATGATTCTTGTTACTGTCCCAGACAGGAGTATATGTGAGCCTCCTCAGTCCACCTCTCTGTCATCAGAAGAGATCTCCCTTAACCGGATATCAGATGTTATAAAGGCACCAATTACCTATGGATGCCTCCTCCACCAGGTGCTTGCTAATAGTTTTAATGCGGTGGTTCACTGCAGTGCTCCCTGAACTGAAGGCTAACTCCAAGGCCTTGGACCATCTCAAGTTGCACAAACCCTAGAGTTGCTCTCAAGCTTAGAGCCCTGGAAGGAAGGCCAACTTCAGAATTTACAGCAGTCTGGTCTTGTGATCTTGTCCGGCAGGGTCATCTCACTGGGGAACTCCAAAATATTAGACCAGGAACGCATGTAAAGACCACTGACTCCTAGTAAAATCAAATTAAGGCAAGCTAATTATTTCAAAGGGAAAGGCTACCTCTCCCTCCCAAAATGGCGGGAGCAAGACAGCAAACCCACCTTTCCTATAGCCCAGCTATATAGCCCAGAAAGATGCACAAAAAGGGGGTTACAGATAACAGAACTTTAACAAGCATCACACTAACGGTAGTTTACATTTTTTTTAAGCTCACCCCAACATCAGAAATTATGAGGACCATTAGAGCCTCAGAGACTCGTTGTCTGGCCAGGGAAAGAAAATATTTATGAGGTGTCACTAAAGTTTCAGAGAGGGCTGCAATCTGGTCAGAGAGCCAGGCATGGGTGAGTTTAAGGCATGGGCAAACATTCCAAGCAGGTTCAGAATTTGCAGTAATTTATAATAAAGCCAAAATTATCTTTTCATGGCTTTCTGGCAAGTGGGCTCCCAATTTTAATAAATGATCAGGTTGGGTCTATCAACCCTGTCCCTTACTTTTGGAAACTCCCCTTCCACATCCAAGCTTGTGAACTCCTGAGCATTTTCCATTCCAGATATGTATTCACAGATTTTCTAACTCTTCTCCTCTAATTGTGTATTACTTGGGGCGAATGTAATGTCAAGGCATTGTTCTGGATGAGAATGGGAAGATTTTTTGCATACACATTGGACTCATTATCTAATTTTTCATTCGAAATACTTAATCCCTGACACTAAAACCTACCCTACTGGACTCTGACTACTAATGCAAATATGATGGAGATAAATTACCCCAACAAAATAGAAATACAAGCAGTTCAGAGGAGGCATGGTGCATAGTTGGACTTGCCTTTTGCATTATGTAGTGTAGGAGTTATAAATCTAGCAAATTTTCAATTTAAATAGTTCTCCATGTGTTTTGAAAGTTAACAAATATTTGAATTCCTGTCTCCCTTTCTCTGTAGCCTATTCAGCACATGTATTTTTATATGCACATATCAAATCCTACCTGGTACCACACGTACATTCTTGTGAGGTGGATGAATTGGCAGATACAATTTGTGAGAATAGATCACTCATTCTAAACGCTGTTGGAACTGAAAATTCAACCTATGGGTGAGCTTCCTAGTTGAACAACATTATACATAAACCCATGTTCAGTAAAATTAATATTTTTGGATCTGTGGATGATATATATTTCATGATTAATTTAGATTGCCATATATATTGCTACTTTTTAATGTCTGTGTGTGTGTGTGTTATATATATATATATATATATATATATATATATATATATATATATACTCTCCAGATTTTTCAAAATATGAAATATATGTGTCTTATTATACACTCCGAAAATTCATTCATATTCATATATGTGGATTTATGATCAACTTTTCACAAGATTATTATCAGAAATATTCATCCACCTGAAATACATATTTGTTTCCTAGTACTGAAAACAAACTTCAGTGAATGGTGCACACAAATCCTAATATTTCTACAGTAACTCACCCAGTTTAACATCAATGCGTATAGATTCCTATGGGACATGAAGTGTATTTTGACGTTCATTTTTATTCAACTCTGGTACATTACTATTTCTTCAGTTAATGCACATCATAGGATAAATATTTCATCCACAATTCATCAAATTGATAGGCATTTGTTTCACTTTCAATCACTTCCTGATTCAGAACACATGTATTCCTTAATGTTTCTTGACTGCTCGTTTCATGAGACTTCTTTCCAAACACATTATTTTCAATTTCCATTATCGCTTTGAAGCAAATCTCACACACCCGTCTTGATAAACCATTAAAGTAATATTACCATTATATGTATAATTGGTTGGAATTAATGATTGTATATCAATATAAGATTTTCTGCATATTTTCAGATATAAATTCAATCGATTATTTAAAGTGTAATCAGTTATATTATTTATTCACAGTATCGTCTCTTCATGCATTATCTCTACATACATAGACACAGGGTACACCTCTTTGTACCCCCAA
The DNA here is from genome assembly GCF_048772815.1 of Callospermophilus lateralis. Lineage (NCBI taxonomy): Eukaryota > Metazoa > Chordata > Mammalia > Rodentia > Sciuridae > Callospermophilus > Callospermophilus lateralis. The sequence continues at coordinate 206,389 of NW_027515475.1, forward strand.
TATTAATTTATATGTCTTCAAAATATTGCTCCCAGAAATGGTGGAAGATATACTCTGTCAACTGATGTACATAAACATTTTATCACAGTAATATTCTGGACACAAAATGCAAAGTTCACACTTATGATTGTACCAAAGACTAAATGGAATGTAAACATGGATTACTAAAAAAATCCATGTCCAATTTGGCTAATGCTCTCAAATGTCAATCCTATTAATGATTACATATTTGTTTCTTCCTAAGATTATATATTCAAATTCAACCCTGTTGAAAATATCTAATACTATCACTCACTTTATACTTTGTCTGATTTCATAATGTCTCTATAGATATCTGCTTTCCTACATATTTTCCCCAGTTCATCATTGTGACTCATTCTTCACATGTGCTGACATTGACATTCACTCACTAACCGAAACCCTGTTGCTAAAGGACTTTTGGTCCAATTCCTATACTCACTCTTTTTTCTAAACTTACTTACTATCTTCCTAATCCACCTACTGTCCCCTTTTGACTGGATATTCTCTTCGACATTCAATCATCCAAGGTACAAGGTCCTATGCCATTTTATATCGATTTATCTGAGACATCTGTGCAGAACATAATTCAAAGCTAAGTGTCACAATCAAAGGCCCAATTCCCTTCTGGGCTTCAAATCTTACCTAGATTTCTGTTTTCATACTTACATTTCACCTATTTATTCTTGTAAATATCGCAGATTCCCAATACCATTATTCATCCTGCAGAATGATTCCTAACTCAAATCGAATATGTTATTAATCCTAACCATACACTCTTCCATCAATCTAACTTTACAAAAGAGTAGGGACACAGTTTGTCTTACAATACAGGAATGTAGGGGATCTTCCACCTGCTGAGAACCTCAAAGGTCCTTACAGAAATGATCCCTGGAGAAGATGTTGACAGCTATGGAGGACCTGAGAGAGAAAAATTTATTTTCCATGGAAAACAACCAGGTCAAAATGAAGGGATGTGTCTGAATCAGCCTCTCTGTTCTTAATGTAGAGTAGTTGGACCAAATCAGGCATGTGTGGAGAGCTGTTCCCGGGTGCCTATTTTTGATATACAATTCTTAGCTTGAAGTGTCACAGTAAGTAGGGGCAGGCTCCATCTCATGGGAACCTAGGAAGCAACTTTTAGGACAAAGTGTTTGCCAAGGCAGTGACCTCATTCAGTTTCTGAATGAAGTGACCTACCTCACTTCTTTGGTGATGGAACTCTCTGAACTGGGTATCCAAGAAGCCAGGCACCCAGAGTCAGTCCCAGTCCCAGTCCCAGTGGGCTCACATGTTTGTATTTACCAAGGACAGAGTCAGACTTTCTTGGTACCTACTGATGTGAGGATGGCAAATGCCAGGAGAGCTCTGAAGAGGGCCAGTTCATGAGAAAGCAGGCAGTGTCTCACCACTGGCTCCTGAAAACTTCACTGAGTTGTCCAAGGAGACCAGATCTGAGAGAGTTTCCCAATACTATTATTCATCCCGAAGAATGATTCCTAACCCAAATTGAACATGTTATTAACCCTAACATACACTGTTCCCTCAATCTAACTTTACAGAAGAGCGGGGACAGTGTTGGTCTTACAATACAGGAATGTAGGGGATCTTCCACCTGCTTAGAAACTCAAAGGTCCATGCAGAAATCATTCCTGGAGAAGATGTAGGCAGCTATGAAGGACTTGAGAGAGCAAAAGTCATCTTCCATGGCAAACAACCTGGTCAGGATAAAGGATTGTATCTGAATCAGCCTCTCTCTTATTAATGTAGAGAAGATGGATCAAACCAGGCCTGTGTGGAGAGCTATTCCTGAGTGCCTATGGTTTATATACCATTCTAACTTGTGAAAGTGTCACAGGAAGTAGGGGCATCCTCCATCTCAAGAGACCATAGGAAGCAACTGTTAGGACAAAGTGGTTGCCAAGGGAGTGACCTCTTTCAGTTTCTGAAGGAAGTGACCTCACGTCACTTCCTTGGTGTTGGAACTCTCTGAACTTGGGATCCAGGAAGCCAGGCACCCATTGCCAGTCCCAGTCCTACTCCTAGTGGGCTCACTTCTTTGGATTTACCAGGGACAGAGTCAGTCTTTCATGGTACCTACTGATGTGGGGATGGCCAAATGCCAGAAGAGCTCTGAAGAGGGGCCTTTCCTGAGAAAGCAGGTAGTGGCTCATGCTGGCTCCTGAAATCTTCCCAGAGTTGGCCACGAAGACCAGATCTGAGACAAGACAGGCTATTTTTGGGGAACATAGTATGACCCACCAGTCAGAGAATACTCCAGATAGTCACAGATGTACTTGGGGGAAGCAGGTGCCTTTGTGGGTGTTGGTGAGGGATTCTTTTTTTGTCTCATGTTCTGAGAATAGGTTAACCAGTACCCTGGTTATTACTTGGTAGTTACATTATGCTTATAGACCCCAGAACTCAGGACAGGTGGAAAAAATAAATAGAACCATTAAATAGACCTTTACGAAATTAATCTTAGAGACCTGCATAAAAGATTGGACTATGCTCCTGCCTTATGCACTGTTTCATGCAAGAAATACTCCCTCTGTTTCTTTGTGTAACCTCACCACCTGTGAAATTCTCTATGGTGCCCTTCCTCCAGTAAGGGACCTAACCCCAACTCTAAGACCTAAGGATCCCTTCCACACCCCCTAGCTTGACAGACTTAAAGCTCTTGAAAGAACTCATTGATATCTGTTCAAACAGCTGGCCACGGCCTACCAAACTGGGGACAAGGGGACTCCACTTCAATATAATGTAAGAGACTTCATCTACATAAGAAGACATCAGGTTTCATTCCTGGAACCCCGATGGAAAGGAACATACCAGGTACTACTTATAACACCTACATCAGTAAATGTATACGGAATCAATTCCTGGATCCATGCCTCTCATCTCAAGCCTGCGCTCTGTCCAGACTCTTGCTGGAAACTGGAAATGACTAGTAACCCTTTCAAATTGTGTATTCACCATATGAATAAGGCTATAGACTCTCCTCTTGGCCACCAGTAGTCCTAAACCTCATCAGGTGGTTCATCAGCGATGGCTGATCACAAATCCTACTAGAGAAGAAGTATGGTCTATCTCGCTTACAGCCCCCATAGGGACCTGGTGGCCATCTCTCCACCCAGACATTTGTCAGCTGGCTATAGGTTTTTCCTATTGGGATATATCTGATAAAGTGGATCCCACTAAAATTCTATTAAATACCTTCTGTATCATCGATAATGGAAACAAACATTATGGATGTAGGGACACGCGAGCAAGATGCAGGTTGGCTAGCCCAGATTACTATGTTTGCATGGCAGACTATCAAAGCCACAAAGAGCCACGGCTGTGAGGGGAAAAAGCCAACTTCTTCTGTAAGTCATGGGGATGTTAGCATACAGGGACTGCCTGGTGGAACCCAAACTCCCCATCAAATTCAGTACACAGCATTGGCCATATTACCAATTAGACAACCAAAACCGATGGACCCCAGAAGGCTCTCTAGATCCTCAAATTATGCATGACATTTTTAACTTCTACAAGTGATCAAAAGGGTGGAAGGAGATTCCCCTATGTGAAGACCTTTTCCCTCCTTCACTCACGTCCTGAACTATGCTTCTCCAATAGATCCTAACCCTCAGCCTTCTGCTCCAGACTCTCTGCTTTCACTCCCACCTGTGCAACCTGATTTCTCCCCTCCATTTACTAGATCAAAAAACCAAACCTCGGCCAGTTCTCAGACCATTGCGCCCTTGCTGAGGTATCAGGTACTGAGGTACCCCTCCACCCACTCAGTCCTCTTTTCTCCAGTAAGTGCCCAGAGCAGGTCCCATCAGGTCCTCTTACCAGCTAACCCAAAGCTCAAACCAGCTGAGGAGATCCCTCAGACCACTATCCAAGATGTAATGAAAGTGACCTTTAAAGTTGCCTTGTCATCACTGAAAACAGGTGACTAAGAATTTAAAGTCCCTCACAGGCTTTTTGGGATACTCACTCCTGTCGTCCCCTCTGCTCTACCTGTTCTACTGGTCAAGTTTTTGTTGCCAGAAAAATCACAAACCCCTTTCCCAATATTCTTTTACATCTCTCCTTCCTAATTCTCAGATAAACGGAGCTGCTCTCAGCCATGCTTTCCACCTCTTGCCCCTCTTCACCAGGCACACAGAAAAGTCTTATATGACCTACTCCAGAAGTCTTCACCATTGCTGACTTTAGGACTTTCAGCAAAAGAGTCCCTATAAAAGAATTCAATGTAGATAAACTCCGTGTTTTCATGTCGCCCTGTTCTACTTGGCCAGTGGCTGGAAAAATCAGCACTCCTAAGCTAGACACCCCCTTACGAGTTTTTCACAAAATAAGTGAACAAGGCCTCTGGCCTTGAGCTGGGGATTCACAGAGATGGCTACAATTCTAAGTAAAGAAGTTACCAACTAGGCTCCATGGTAACAGCTGGCAGGGAGAAAAAAAAGAGAAAAAAAAAAGCTCTCCCTGTCCCAAGTGTCCTTGAAAAGTTAACTTGCCGAGAACAGAGGAAAAAATAACAGAAACAAAAACTGCTTTTTGTGAACTTCTGCAGACTGTGAACTTCTGAGCCCCTTCCCTTACATGTTTGGTACAAATTCTGAAACTACCTAAACTTGGGGTTCAGAAGATTAATTGATTACAACAGAAGCAATACCCTCTAAATCCGTTTGCAACCAAATAGGGCTGTTTCCCTGTCTTCGGTGCTATCTTAGATTCCTTTCCTTTTCCGTACCTACAACAGTATAATTCTATATACTTAAACATTGTTTATGTTTTCATTAAATGGTCAACAGATGTGATTAATTATGTAATGGTGCAGATGTTTCCCAGAGTGTTCTAGGATGATGCATGTTCATTTAAAGATCAAATCGGAGGGCATACAACCTGTTTCCACCGGGAACCTGTATCTCTCACTTTAGCCATCCTATTAGGAATAGGAGTTGCTGCAGGAGTGAGCACAGGAACCCTAGTCCATGGGACACAACAAATGACCCAATTAGAAGCAGCAATAGACCAAAAATTAAAGATAATAAAACCTCCATCACAGCTTTACAGGAATGTTTAACCTCTCTCTCTGAAGTTGTTTTACAGAACAGGCGAGGGTTAAACCTTCTCTTGATGAGAGAAGGGGGACTTTGTGCTGCATTGAGGGACGAAGGTTGTTTTTATGCCGACCATACTGGAGTTGTATAAGAACCTATGAGTATATTAAGAAAATGCCTTTAAGAGTGTCAACGAGAGAGAGAGGCCCAAAAAGGGTGGTTTGAGTCTTGGTTCACACAGTCCCTCTGGTTAACTATGCTTTCATCAGCCCAGGCCTGTCCATTACTAATCCTCATATTATTGCTAACTGTAGGACCCTGTTGGCTCAACCATGTAGTTTCCTTTCTCGAAGCTCAAATTGGACAATTTAAACTTATGGTAATCAGGCAACAATATACCCCACTAGGAGACATAAAATGTGACACCCTTCAATGATCACTTTCATGATTAAAAGTAACCAGAAGAAGAATTGGGGAATAAAAAGTTAATAAAATAGGTACTTGTCACTTCCTATTTTTCTGTATGCTTAATAAAACACTGTTGAAATCTTGAGAACTGTTTGCTAATCTTGTTCCCAGAATATGCTGTCCCCAACTGCCAAACTGCAGAATGTACTCCATCATCCCGTTGAAAGCAAACTGCCCACTCTCCCTGACGCATCAATAAATTTCCCTCCCTGCCCTCTCCAAGGAAAGTATATAAGCTCTGTTTAAGCTGTTCTCAGGACTCTCTGCTCTATTCAAGTGAGCTCTGAGCCCCAGCATGCTGGACCCTCAATAAACCCTTTGTTGTTGCAAGAGACAGTCTCTTGGTGGTCTCTTCCTCCTATGCCTGCCCGACCATTACAATATTCCAACTCTATATTCTTATAAATATCTCAGGTTCCCAATACCATTATTCATCCAGCAGAATAATTCCTAACCCATATCAAACATGTTATTAAACATAACCATACACTCTTCCCTCAATCTAACTTTACAGAAGAGCAGGCACAGAGTTGGTATTACAATACAGGAATGTAGGGGATTGTTCATCTGCTGAGAACCTCAAAGATCCATGCAGATATGATCACTGGAGAAGATGTAGGCAGCTATGAAGGACCTGAGAGAGCAAAAGTCATCTTCCATGGAAAACAACCTGGTCAGTATGAAGGGTTGTGTCTGAATCAGGCTCTCAAATTTTAATGTAGAGAAGATGGACCAAACCAGGCCTGTTTAGAGAGTTGTTCCCGGGTGCCTATGGTTGATATACCATTCTATCTTGTGAAACTGTCTCAGGTAGTAGGGGCAGCCTGCATCTCATGGGACCCTTGGAAGCAAATGTTAGGACAAAGTGGTTGCCAAGGCAGTGACCTCATTCAGTTCCTGAAGGAATTGACCTCACCTCACTTCCTTGTTGATGGAACTATCTGAACTTGGGATCCAGGAAGCCAGGCACACAGAGCCAGTCCCAGTCCCAGTCCCAGTGGTCTCACTTGTTTGGATTTACCAAAGACAGAGTCAGTCTTTCTTGGTACCTACTGATGTGAGGATGGCAAAATGCCAAGAGAGCTCTGAAGAGGGGCCTTTCCTGAGAAAAAGGTAGTTGCTCAATGCTGGCTCCTGACAACTTTACAGAGTTGGCTAAGGAGGACAGATCTGAGAGAGAACATGCCATTTAAAGGGAACATACTGTGGCCCACTAGTCAGAGGACACTCCAAATAGTCTCAGAATTACTTAGGGAAAGGAGGTGCCTTTATGGGTGTAGGTGTAGGTTTGTGGTTTTCACTTGTTCTGAGAATAGGTATCAAAGGCGGTTTGTTTGGATTGAGTGAATTCTTTCTGGTAAGTACTTTGACAAGGCGAGTGTTTTTATGTCTGTATATAAAACGGTGTTCGTGGTTGTAGACAGAAGAAGAGAGAATGCATCAATGGATGTGTCCTGTCTAGTAGAAAGCTTGCCAGCCTTCATACTGCCCAATTTATGAATGGACTGCTACTTGACTTATGGATGGGCAACATCTGCTATCCTCCAAAGTTCCTGTTTTCTTCCTGAATTCTGGCCTCTCTAAAGAATAGGCTCATGCTTTTGTGCCCAAGATATGTACCACCTCCAAGCTCTGTGACATGGACATGTACTGGATACCTGAAGGGAATGACGAGCTTCTTAGAAAACTCAGATATCAGTATGACCAGTAAAGTCTCAGTGGAGAAAGCCTGCTTTGTGCCTTTTGCTTACCTATTGTTTAATTGCCCTGAATGTCAGGAAGGTCTCTGCCTCAGGCCTCCCCTTTGTGAAGCCTGAAGAAAAGAGTACTCAAATTGAAATGAATGGGCATCACCTGTGGCTCTGTGCTTAATTGCTTTGGAAAGGGATGTGTCTGAATCAGCCTCTTGGCACTGTGTGAGGCTTTGGCTTAGATTCTCAGCACTAGATGGATCCAAAGAAATATCTCATGTGTGCATCCAATACAAAAATGGCTAAAAGAGCAGATATTGTAGATGAAGTCTCTCGCCTTCCTATGTAAAGTTCCTGACCTCCATTAAGTGAGAATAGTGATACTTTGGGTCAAATGAGATATTTAAAGCCCTGTAGAGGCTAGCCTATAGGTGCATGGGTTTTCTCATGATTCCAATTCACATAAAGAATCTAAACCGCACAGTAATTAGGCCTCAAATTGGAGAAGCAAAGCAGCATTAACGGCATGCCTATTTGATCACTCTTGGTTAACAGGAAGGGTGTCTAGGCCACACAGACTTTAGGAAAATGAGGGAAAAAGGGAGCTTATTTTGGACACTGTTGTGGGCTGCGCCCCTCATGGAAACCTGCTACCAGAGGTAATAATTAGTGTCTATATGGAAGAAGATGAGGGCCATGTGGGAGTGTTTTGGTTTTAATTGTGGACATTTGTATCATGGTTGGAAGAGATGACTGGGTCCACCTGGGCTTGAACTCTGGTGTGACTCCCATTAGAGACTGAGTTCTGGAACTGACCTCAGAGCAGTATTGCCATGAATTTTGTCGGGATTTTATTAGGCCACGCATGAGAGTGACCCTTGGAAACTGAGATCTAAGGCCAGTGTGGATTTCCACAGAGCACTGGGAATCCCAGCCAGGATATAACATGATTTTATTTTTAAAGACTTGGCAGCCATAGTTGAGAGTCAAAACACACATGGAACTCACATTGTAGACCTCAATGGGTCTGGCTTCATGTGACCTTTTGGCCACTCTTTGGGAAGACTTGCCTGTGAGAGTTCTTCAGAGCATTCATTGAAATGAGCTTCCTCACCATTTAATGGTTCCTGAATTAATTGAAACCCATAGTGCCTCCAACTTCATCCTTGAAAAATGGCTAGATAAATACCATGAAATTTTTGAAATTCCCATGACCAGGTGGCACTGGAGAAACTTTGGTTGTCCTGTTGCTGATCATGAGTATACCAGACGGTGCCTTGATTGACTGGGTTTCATGAAAATGGTGTAGATCAGATATGCCAGTAAGTTGGAGCCTGCTGAGCAGTGGGCCTAGAGCAATGTTGGGCAGGTGTGTGACACAAAATATGCGCTGGGGCCATTTCGATCTGCCATTGGCTTCCAAATGCCTTGTGACTGACAGGATGCAGCCAGCAGACCCTTATTTGTAAAGGCATCTTGTTATATGGAGAGTTTTGACCCTGTCCCTTACTTTTGGAAACTCCTCTACCACCTCCAAGTTTGTGAACTCCTGATCATATTCCATTCCAGATTTGTATTCTCAGAATTCCTAACTCTTTTTCCCTAATTGTGTCTTACTTGGGGTGAAAGTATTGTCAAGGCATTGTTCTGGATGAGAGTGGGAAAAATTTTGTGTAGCACATATTTGCATACACATTGGATTCATTTTCCAATTTTCCATTCAGAATACTAAATCCCTGACACTAACATATACCCTATTAGACTCTGACTACTAATCCTAATATGGTGGAGTAAAATAACCCAAACGGAATAGAAATACAAGCAGTTCAGAGAAGGCATGGTGTGTAGTTGGAATTGTCTTTTGCATTATATTGGGTAGAAGGTATAAACTAGTTAATTTTTTTATTGAAAGAGTTCTCCATGTGTTTTTAAAGTAAACAAATGTATGAATTCGTGTCTCCCTTTCTCCGTAGCATATTCAGCACATGTATTTTTATATGCACATACAGAATCCTACCTGGTACCACTCGTACAATCTTGTGAGGTGGCTTACTTGGCAGATACAAATTGCGAGAAGACATCACAGCTCCTAAACACTGTTGGAACAGAAAATTAAACCTATGGGTGAGCTTCCTAGATGAACAACATTATACATAAATCCATGTTCAGTAAAATGAATATTTTTGCATCTGTGGATGATTTATATTTCATGGTGAATTTCGATTGGCATATATATTGCTACTTTTTAATGTCTGTGTGTGTATATATATATATATATATATATATATATATATATATATATATATAGTCTCCAGATTTTTCAAAATATGAAATATATGTGTCTTATTACACACTTCCTAAATTCATTCATATTCATGTATGTGGATTTATAATCAAATTTTCACATGATTATTCTCAGAAATATTCATCCACCTGAAATACATATATTTTCCTACTAGTGAAAACTAACTTCAGTGAATGTTGCATACAAATCCTAATATTTCTACAGTAACTGACCCAGTTTAACATCAATGCGAGTAGATTCCAATGGGACATGCTGTGTGTTTTGACGTTCATTTTTATTCAACACTGGTACATTATGATTTCTTCAGTTTATGCACATCATAGGATATATTTTTCATCCACAGTTTCGCAAATTTATAGGCATTTGTTTCACTTTCAATCAATTCCTTCTTCAGAACACATGTATTCATCCATGTTTCTTGACTGGTCTTTTCATGAGACTTCTTTACAAAACACATTATTTTCAATTTTCATAATCATTTTTGAAGCGAAACTCAGACACCGTTCATGATAAACAATAACACTAATATTAACAATAGATGTATAACTGGTTGGAATGAATGATTTTATATCAATATAAGATATCTTAAATATTTTCAGATATCAATTCCATCCATTATTTAAAGTGGAATCAGCTATATTATTTATTCACAGTGTGGTCAATTCATGCATTATCTCTATATTCATAGACACAGGGCACACCTCTTTGTACAACCAATACTTATGTATATGTCTTCTAAATAATACTGCCAGAAATGGTGTAAGAAATACTCATGTCACCAGATCTACATACACATTTTATCACAGTAATATTCGGGACACAAAAAGTAAATGTCACACTTATGATTGTACCGGAGTCTGAATGGAAAGTGAACATGGATTACTAAAAACATTCCTGTCCATGTTGCCTAATCCTCTCAATTATCAATCCTGTTGGTGACTACATATTTGTTTCTTCCAAAGATTATATATTCAAACTCTACCCTGTTGAAAATGCCTAATCATATCACTCACTTTATACTTTGCCTGATTTCATTATGTCTCTATTGATATGTGGTTTCCTACATATTTTCCCCAGTTCATCATTGTGACTGACCCTTCACATGAAGTTATGTTTACTTTCACTCTCTAACCAAAACACTATTGCGATAGAACATATATTCCAAATCCTATATTGACACTTCTTCCTAAACCTACTATCTACTTAATCCTACCGACTATCCGTTTTTGACTGGATGTTCTCTTCGACATTCAATCATCCAAGGTACAAGGTTCTATGCCATTATATATCTATTTTTCTGAGACATCTGTGCACAATGTAAATCAAAGTTAAGTATCCCAATCAAGGGCCCAATGCCCTCTAGGCTTCAAAATTACCTAGATTTCTGTTTTTATTCATATATTTAACCTCTATATTTTTATAAATATCGCAGGTTCCCAATACCATTATTCATCCCGCAGAATGATTCCTAACCCAATTCAAACATTTTATTAACCCTAAGAATACACTGTTCCCTCAATCTAAATTTAATGAAAAGCAGGGACAGAGTTGGTCTTACAATACAGGAATGTAGGGGATCTTCCACCTGCTGAGAACTTCAAAGATCCATGTAGAAATGAACCCTGGAGAAGATATAGTCATCTATGAAGGACCTGAGAGAGCAAAAGTCATCTTCCATGTCAAACACCCTGGTCAGGATGAAGGGATGTGTCTGAATCAGCCTCTCTCTTCTTAATGTAGAGGAGAAGGACCAAACCAGGCCTGTGTGGATAGCTATTCCCGGGTTCCTAAGGTTGACATACCTATCTAACTTGTGAACATTTCAGAGGAAGTAGGGGAACCCTCCATCTAATGGGACCCTTGGAAGCAACTATTAGGACAAAATGGTTTACAAGACAGTGAATTCATTCAGTTCCTGAAGGAAGTGACCTCACCTCACTTCCTTGGTGATGGATCTCTCTGAACTTGGGATCCTGGAAGCCAGGCACACAGAGCCAGTCCCAGTCCCAGTCCCAGTGGGCTTACTTGCTTGGATTTACCAAAGACAGAGTCAGTCTTTCTTTGTTCCTACTGATATTATGATGCCAAAAGCAAGGAGAGCTCTGAAGAGAGGCCTTTCCTGAGAAAGCAGGTAGTGGCTCAAAATTCCCTTCTGACAACTTAAAAGAGTTGGCCAAGTAGACCAGATCTGAGACAGGACAGGACATTTCGGGGGAACATTGTATGGCCCACCAGTCAGAGGACACTCCGTAGAGTCACAGACCTACTTGTGGGAAGGAGGTGACTTTGTGGGTGTGGTTGTGGGTTTATGATTTTGTCTCATCTTCTGAGAATAGGTAGGAAAGGCGGTTAGTTTTTTTTTTTTTTTTTGGAGTGTACTGTTTCTAGTAAGTCGTTTGACAAGGCGAGTGTTTCTATGTCTGTGTATTCCACTGTGTCCGTGGTTGTATACATTAGAAACGAGAATGCATCAATGTATTTGTCCTGTCTAGTAGAAAGCTTCCCAGCATTCAACCTGCCCAATTTATGAATGGGTTGCGGCTTTCCTTAAGGATGGGCAACACCTACTATCTTCCTAATTACCAATTTTCTTCCTGAATTCTTTCCAATCTCCAGAATTGGCTCATGTTTTTTTGTCCAAGATATGTACCACCTCCAAGCTCTGTGACATGGCCATGTACTGGATATCTGCAGGGAATGGCGAGCATCTCAGAAAACTCAGATATCAGTGTGACCAGTAAAGTATCAGTGGAGAAACCCTGCTTTGGGCCTTTTGCTTACATAATGTTCTGTTGCCCTTAATTTCAAGAAGTTCTTTGCCTCAGGCCACCCCTTTGTGAAGCCTGAGGAAAACAGTTTTCAAATGGAAATGAATGGGCATCACCTGTGGCCCTTTGCTTTATTGCTTTGGAAAGGGATGTGTGTGATTTAGCCTCTTGGCCCTGTGTGAGGCTGTGGCTTAGATTCTCAGCACCTGATGGATCTAAAGAAAGATTCCATGTGTGCATCCAAAACCAAAATGGCCAAAAGAGCAGTCCTTGTGGATGACGTCTCGCCTTCCTCTGTGAGGTTCCTGACTTCCATCAATAGGGATCCTTTGGGTCAGAGGAGTTCTCCAAAGCCCTGCAGAGGTGCTTGGGTTTTCTCATGACTCCAATTCACATAAAGAATCTTAACCTCTGAGTCAGTTGGCCTCAAAGTAGAGAAGCGGTGTAGTCTTCACAGCATGCCTATTTCATCACGCCTGGTTCACAGAAAGTATGTCCAGGCCACCCTGACTTTAGCAAATGAGTGGCAAGGGAGCTTATTTTGGACACTGTCTTGGACTGCGCTCCTCATGAAAACCTCCAGCCAGAGGTTATGATGAGTGTCTATATGGAAGAAAATGAGGGCCATGTCGAAGTGTTTTGGTTTTAATTGTGGTCATTTGTGTGTCAGTTGGAAGAGATAACTGTGTTCACCTGGGCTTGAACTCTTGTGTGATTCCACTTAGAGACTGCTTTCTGGAACTGACCTCAGTGAAGTATTGTCATGAATTGTTTTGAGATTTTAGGAGGCCACGCATGAGATTCGCTCTTGGTATCTGTGATCTAGGCCCAGGGTGGCTTTGCACAGAAAACTGGGAATCTTTGCAAGGATATCACATGATTTTATTCTGAAAGACTTGGCAGCCATCGTTGAGAGTCAAAACACACATGGACCTAACATTGTAGACCTCAATGGGCCTTGCTTATGTTACCATTTGGCCTCTGTTTCTGTAGCCTTACCTATGAGAGTTCTCTAGAGCTTTCATTGAAATGAGCTTCCTCACCATTTAATGGTTCCTGAATTAATTGAAACCCAGAGTGTCTCAAATTCATTTTTGAAAAATGGCTAGATGAATACCATGCAAGTTTTGAAATTCCCATGACCAGGTGGCACTGGAGAACCTTTGGATATCTGGTTCCTGATCATGAGTGTACCAGACAATGCCTTGATTGACTGGGTTTAATGAAAATGGAGTAGAACAGAGATGCCTGTAAGTTGGAGCCTGCTGAGTAGTGGGCCTAGAGCTGTGGTGTGAAGGTGTGTGATAAACATCTGTGGTGGGGCCATGTGAATATGTCTTTGACTTCCAAATGGCTTGTGACTGACATGCTGCTGCCAGCAGAACCTTATATGTAAAGGCATCTTATTATATAGAGGGGTTTCAGGGCAATGTTCAGAATCAGGTTGCTCTTGTCAAGGGGGCAAGCTATGTGGGATAGAAGCCTGGTTGGTGCATTCTCCTGTAAACCCTGACCCACCACACCTGACAGAACTCCCTCCAGCACTGTGTCCCTGATGAACTCCTTGTATTTTTTGAAGCAACACCAAACTACGAGTGCAGCAGCCAGAAACACCACGAAAAGTGGAGGATGACCAAATGACTTCACAGTCCACGTGGGCAGACACTTAGACCCAGGTGGCCAAAGTTTGCCGACAAAGATAGAATTCATCACTGCTGCCTAATGTTCATTGGAAAACAAGAAACCATGTCCTCCAGGTCACATAGATGCCATTCCAGATTTGATGGTCTCACTACAAAGGAAGCTAAATCTCCTGCCAACAGCATATACTTTAAGTGCCCAAACTCAGAGGCAGTTTGTCAAGAAGTCTTTAGGCCAAAAGAACTTCATGTTTGTGGAGTGTTTACCCTATCCCTTACTTTTGGATACTCCTCTCCCAACTCCAAGGTTGTGAACTCCTGAGCATTTTCCATTCCGGATATGTATTCACAAATTTTCTAACTCTTCTCCTCTAATTGTGTCTTACTTGTGGTGAAGGAAATGTCAAGGCATTGTTCTGGATCAGAGTGGGGAGATTTTTGTGTAGCACATATTTGAATACACATGAGATTAATTTTCCTATTTTCCATTCGAAATTCTGAATCCCTGACACTTACCCATACCCTACTAGACTCTCACTACTAATCCTAATATGATGGAGAAAAATAACCCAAACAAAATAGAAATACAACCAGTTCAGAGGAGGCCTGTTGTATAGTTGGACTTGCCTTTTGCATGATAAAGGGTAGGTGTTACAAATCTAGTCAATTTTTAAATGAAAAAGTTCTCCATGTGTTTTTAAAGTTAACAAATATGTGAATTCTTGTTTCCCTTTCTCTGAAGCCTATTCAGAACAGGTATTTTTAATGCACATATTGAATCCTACCTGGTATCACACTTATATTTTTGTGAGGTGGATGACATGGCAGATACAAATTGTGAGAAGAGATCACTCCTCCTAAACACTGTTGGAACTGAAAATTCAACCTATGGGTGAGCTTCCTAGTTGAACAACATTTTACTTAAATCCATGTTTAGTAAAATAAATATTTTTGCTTCAATGGATGATATATATTTCAGGATGAATTTCTATTGGCATATATATTGCCAGTTTTTAATGACTCTGTGTGTGTTTTTTGTATATATATATATATATATATATATATATATATATATATATATATATATATATTCTCCATGTTCTTCAAAACATGAAATATATGTGTCTTTTATACACTCCATAAATTTATTCATGTTCATGTACTTGGATTTATAATCAACTTTTCAGAAGATTATTCCAGAAATATTCATCCACCTGAAATTCATATTTGTTACCTAGTACTGAAAGCTAACTTCAGTGAACGGTGCACACAAATCCTAATATTTTTATAGTAACTGACCCAGTTTAATATCAAAGCAAGTTGATTCCTATGGGACATGTTATGTATTTTGACGTTTATTTCTATTCAACACTGGTAAATTACTATTTCTTCTTTTTTTGCACATCATAGGATATATATTTAATCTAAAAGTTATCAAATTTACAGGTATTTGTTTCACTTTCAATCACTTCCTGCTTCAGAACACACGTATTCCTGCAGGTTACTTGACTGGTCTTATCATGAAACTTCTTTCCAAACACATTATTTTTGATTTTCATAATGATTTTTGAAGCAAAATATACACAATTTTCATGATTATCCATAACCCTAATATTTCCATTAGATGTATAAATGGTTGTAATGAATGTATGTGTATCAATATAAGATTTCATGTATATTTTCAGATATCAATTCATTCCATTATTTAAAGTTGGAACCAGTTATATTTTTAATTCTCAGTATGGTCTCTTCATGCATTATCTCAATATTCATAAACACATGGTACACCCATTTGTACCCCCAATACTAATTTATGCATCTTCAAAATATTGCTCCCAGAAACAGTGGAAGAAATACTCCACCTGATCTACATATACATTTTATCACTGTAATAATCTGGACACAAAATGCAAAGTTCACCTTTATGATTGTACCAAAGCCTAAATGGAAATTGACCATGGATTACTAAAATATCTATGTCTAAATTGCCTAATGCTCTCAAATGTCAATCTATTTGTGACTCCATATTTATTTTTCCCTAAGATTATACAGTCAAGTTCAACCCTGTTGAAAATGTCTAATATTATCACTCACTTTGTACTATACCTGATTTCCTAATGTCTCTATTGATATCTGCTTTGCTACATATTTTCCCCAGTTCATCATTGAGTGACCCTACACATGTGCTGATATTGACATTCACTCTCTAACCGAAACCCTATTGTTAAAGAACTTTTGGTCCAAAGTCTATACTCGCCCTCATTTCAACACCTACCGACTATCTTCCTGATCCTACAGACTATCCCTGATTGATTGGATGTTCTCTTCTACATTCAATCATCCAACGTACAAGGTCCTATTTCATTGTATATCGATTTATCTGAGACATCTGTGCATAACATAATTCAATGCTAAGTATCCCAATCAAAGGCCCAATGCCCTTCTGGGCTTCAAATCTTACCTAGATTTCTGTTTTCATACTTATATTTCACCTATATATTCTTAAAAATGTCACAGGTTCCCAATACCATTATTAATTGAGCAGAATGATTCCTAACCCAAATCAAACATGTTATTAACCTTAACCATACACTGATCCCTCAATCTAACTTTTCAGAAGAGCAGGGACAGAGTTGGTCTCAAAATACAGGCATGTAGGGGATTCTCCACCTGCTGAGAACCTAAAAGGCCCATGCAGAAATGATCCATGAAGAAGATGTAGGCAGCTATGAAGGACCTGAGAGAGCAAAAGACATCTTCCATGGTGAATAACCTGGTCAGGATAAAGGGTTGTGTCTGAATCAGCCTCTCTTTTTTTCATATAGATAAGATGGACCAAAACAGGCCTATGTGGAGAGCTGTCCCTAGGTGCCTATGGTTGATATACCATTCTAACCTGTGAAAGTATCACAGGAAGTAGGGGCAGCCTCCATATCATGGGACCTTTGGAAGCAACTGTGAAGGCAAAGAGGTTGCCAAGATAGTGACCTCATTCAGTTCCTGAAGGAAGTGACCTCATCACACTTCTTTGGTGATGGAACTGTCTGAACTTGGTATCCAGGAAGCCAGGCACTCAGAGCCAGTCACAGTCCCAGTCCCAGGGGTCTCAATTTTTTTGATTTACCAAGGAGAGAGTCAGAGTTTCTTGGTAACTACTGATGTATGGATGGCCAAATGCCAGGAAAGCTCTGAAGAGGGGCCTTTTCTGAGAAAGCAGGTAGTGGCTCACCACTGGCTCCTGACAACTTCACAGAGTTGGACAAGGAGACCAGAAATGAGAAAGGACAGGCCATTTCAGTGGAACATAGTATGACCCACCAGTCATAGGACACTCTGGATAGTCACAGTCCTACTTGGGGGAAGGAGGTGCCTTTGTATGTGTGTGTGTGTTTGTGGTTTTGTCTCATGTTCTGAGAATAGGTAGTAGCGGCGGTTTGTTTGGTTTTGAGTGAACTGTTTCTAGTAAGTCATTTGACAAGGCGAGTGTTTCTATGTCTCTGAATCCCACTGTGTCCGTGGTTGTAGACAGTTGAAAAGAGAATGGATCAATGGATTTGTGTTGTCTAGTAGAACGCATCCCAGCATGTATCCTGCCAAATTTATTAATGGTCTGAGGCTTTCCTTATCGATGGGCAACACCTGCTATCTTTCTAAGTTCCTGTTTTCTTCCTGAATTCTGGCCAATATCCAGAATAGGCTCATGGTTTTCTCTCCAAGATATGTACCACCTCCAAGCTCTGTGACATGGCCATGTACTGGATAGCTGAAGGGAATGGAGAGCATCTCAGAATACTCAGATATCAGAGTGACCATTTAAGTCTCATTGGAGAAACCCTGCTTTGGGCCTTTTGCTTACCTATTGTTCTGTTGACCTGAATGTCAGCAAGGTCTTTGCCTCAGGCCATCTATTTTTGAAACCTGAAGAAAACAGTTTTCAAATGGAAATGAATGGACATCCCCTGTGGCTCTTTTCTTAATTTCTTTGGAAGGAGATGTGTCTGATTCAGCCTTTTGGCCCTTTGTGAGTCTGTGGCTTAGATTATCAGCACCTGATGGATCTAAAGAATGATCCCATGTGTGCATTCAAACCAAACTGGCCAAAAGAGCAGTCATTATGGATAAAGTCTCTCACCTTCCTTTGTAAGGTTCCTGACCTCCATCAAGTGAGAATAGGGATCCTTTGGGTCAATTGAGTTCTTAAAAGCCCTGCAGAGGCTAGCCCATAGGTGCTTGGGTTTTCTGATTACTCCAATTCACATAAAGAATCTAAACCCCACAGTCAGTAGGCCTCAAATTGGTGAACCGAAGTAGTATTAATGGCAGGCCTATTTGACCACTCCTGGTTCACAGGAAGGTTGTCCAGGCCACCCTGACTTTAGGCAAACCAGAGGCAAGGGAGCTTATTTTGGACACTGTCTTGGCCTGCGCCCCTCATGGAAACCTTTAGCCAGAGGATATGATGAGTGTCTATATGGAAGAATATGAGGGCCATGTGGGAGTGTTTTGGTTTTAATTGTGGTCATTTGTGTGGCAGTTGGAAGAGATGACTTGTAAGATTCCAGCAGACGTCGGAGGAAGAGACTACCAAGAGACTGGCTCATGCAACAGCAATGGGGATTTATTGAGGATCCAATTCAGTTCGCTGGGGCTCTGTGCTCACTCAACAAGCAACAGCGGCCCAGATCCCCGAGAAGAGGTTAAGCAGTGCTTCAGTACACTTTTTGGGTAGGCAGAGGCTTTATATATATCAGAGGAAATCATCTTGATCAGCCGGAAAATCGAACAACAACTCTCAAACTTGATTAGCACATTCATTGGTGGAATCAGGTCGGGCGGGGGTGATAGGTCAATCCTAAGGAGGGGGGTACATTCAAACTGATTGGTTTGGGCCCTGATATGCTTAGGTGCCAAGCTGCACAGGGTCCTAGATTATTAAACAACTGGATGGTCAGGGGGAATATTTAATGGGCAGTGAAAGGAATTGTCCTAACAGCTACAGGAATTTCAGGTTTTAGGTTTAGCATGGGAACTTAACAATACCTGGTCCTTTACATTTTAACTCAGGCTTTGCAGCTTAGAAACTTTACAACACCCGCTATTTTACACTTTAACTTCAATTTCTTTTACCCTAACAGACTGGGTCCACCTGGGTGTGAACTCTGGTGTGATTCCCCTTAGACACTGAGTTCTGGAACTGAACTCAGAGAAGAGGTGTCATGAATTGTGTTGGGATTATAAGAGGCCACACATGAGAGTTGCCCTTGGAAACTGAGATCTAGGCCCAGGGTGGCTTTCCACAGAGCATTGGAAATTTCAGCCAGGATATCACATGATTTTATTCTGAATGACTTGGCAGCCATAGTTGAGAGTCAAAACACACATGAACCTCACACTGTAGACCTCAATGGGCCTGGTTTCATGTGACCTTTTGGCCACTCTTTGAGAAGCCTTGTCTGTGAGAGTTCTATAGAGATTTAATTGAAATCAGCTTTCTCAAAATTTAAAGGTTCCTGAATGAATTTAAACCCACAGTGCCTC
Organism: Callospermophilus lateralis; assembly: GCF_048772815.1. Lineage (NCBI taxonomy): Eukaryota > Metazoa > Chordata > Mammalia > Rodentia > Sciuridae > Callospermophilus > Callospermophilus lateralis. Next base: position 225,877 of record NW_027515475.1, read on the forward strand.
CAACTTCCTCCTTGAAAAATGGCTAGATAAATACCATGAAATTTTTGAAATTCCCAGGACCAGGTACCACTGGAGAAAGTTTGGATGTCCGGTTTCTGATCATGAGTATAACAGACAGTGCCTTGATTCACTGGGTTTCATGCAAATGGTGTAGAACAGAGATGCCAGTAAGTTCGAGCCTTCTGAGTAGTGGGCCTAGAGCAGTGGAGGGCAGGTGTGTGATAAAACATCTGTGGTGGGGCCATGGGGATCTTCCATTGTCTTCCAAATGGCTTGTGACTGACATGGTGCAGCCAGCAGACCCTTATATGTAAAGGCATCTTGTTATTTGGAGAGGTTTCAGGGCAATGTTCAGAATCAGGATGCTATGGTCAAGGGAAAAGTTATGTGGGATAGAAGCATGGTTGGTGCATTCTCTTGCAGACCCTTACCCACCACAGGTGACAGAACTCCCTCCAGCACTGTACCAGGTGAACTACTTGTATTTCGTGAAGCAAATAACAAACTCCCAGTGCAGCAGTAAGAAATACCACGAAAAGTGGAGGATGACCAAATGGCTTCACAGTCCACACAGAGAGAAACTTAGCCCCCAGTGGACACTGTTAACCTACATAGAGAGAAATCAGCACTGCTGCCTCATGTTCAGTGGAAAATAAGAAACTATGTCCTCCAGGTCACATACATGCACACCCAGCTTTGATGGTCTCACTACAAAGGAAGCTCCTGACAAATACTTATATTTCAAGTGCGCAACCTCAGAGGCAGTTTCTCAAGAAGTCTTTAGGCCAGCAGAGCTCCATGTTTGTTGAGTGTTTACCCTGTCCCTTACTTTTGGAAACTCCTCTACCACCTCCAAGGTTGTGAACTCCTGAGCGTATTCCATTCCAGATATGTATTCACAGAATTTTTAACTCTTCTCCTCTAATTGTGTCTTACTTCAGGCGAGGGTAATGTCAAGGCATTTTTCTGTATGAGAGTGCAAAAATTTGTGTGCAGCATTTATTTGAAATACTGAATCCCTGACATTAACCCATATCCTAATAGACTCTGACTACTAATCCTAATATGATGGAGAAAAATAACTCAAACAAAATAGAAATACAAGCATTTCATAGGAGGCATGGTGTATAGTTGGAATTGCCTTTTGCATTATATAGGGTAGGAGTAATAAATCTAGTCAATTTTTAATTGAAATAGTTTTCCATGTGTTTTTAAAGTTAACAAATATGTAAATTACTGTCTCCCATTCTCTCTAGCTTATTCAGAACATGTGTTTTTATATGCACATATAGAATCCTACCTGGTTATCACACATACAGTCTCATGAGGTGGCTGATTGGCAGATACAAATTGTGAGAAATGACCACTCCTCGTAAACGCTGTTGGAACTGAAAATACAACCCATGGGTGAGCCTCCTATTTGAACACCTTTATACAAAAATCCATGTTCAGTGAAATTAATATTTTTGGATCTGATGATGATATATATTTCACGATAAATTTCGATTGGCATATATATTGCAATTTTTAATGTCTCTCTCTCTCTCTGTGTGTGTATATATATATACATATATATATATGCACTCTGTCTAGATTTTTCAAAATATGAAACATGTGTCTTATTGTAGACTCCCTAAATTCATTTATATTCATGTATGTGGATTTATAATCAACTTTTCACAAGATTATTCTCAGAAATACTCATCCACCTAAAATACATACTTGTTTCCTAGTACTGAAAACTAACTTCGTTGAATGGTGCATACATATCCTAACATTTCTACAGTAACTGACCCTGTTTAACATCAATTCAAGTAGATTACTATGGGACATGATGTGTATTTTGAAGTTCATTTTTATTCAACACTGGTACATTGCTATTTCTTCAGTTTATGCACATCATAGGATACATATTTCATCCACAAGTTAGCAAATTGATAGGCATTTGTTTCACTTTCAGTCACTTCCTGCTTCAGAACACATGTATTTCTCCATGTTTCTTGACTGATATTTTCATGAGACTTCTTTCCAAACACATTATTTTCGATTTCCGTAATCACTTTAGAAGCAAAACCCACACACCTTTCATGATAACCCATAACCCTAATATTACCATTAGATGTATAACTCGTTGGAATGAATGACTGTATATCAATATTAGATTTCTTATATATTTTCAGATATCAATTCAATCCATTATTTAAAGTGGAACCAGTTATATTATTTAATCACATGATGGTCAATTGATGCATTATCAATATATTCTATGACACAGGGTATACCCTTTGTACCCCCAATACTAATTTATATTTCTTCAAAATAGTGCTCCCAGAAATGGTGGAAGAAATACCCATGTCACCTGATCTACATATACATTTTATCACAGTAATATTCTGGACACATAAAACAAAGGTCACTCCTATGATTGTACCAAAGCCTAAATGGAAAATGAGCATGGATTACTAAATGCACCCATGTCCAGGTTGCCTAATGCTCTCAAATGTCAATCCTATTGGTGACTACATATTTGTTTCTTTCTAACATTATATATCCAAACTCAACCCTGTTGAAAATGTCTAGTCCTATGACTCAGTTTATACTTTGCCTGATTTCCTAATGTCTCTATTAATATCTGCTTTCCTCCATATTTTCCCCAGTTCATCATCGTGACTGACTCTTCACATGTGCTAACATTTACATTCACTCTCAACTGAAATCATATTGCTAAAGAACTTTTGGTCCAGATCCTATACTCACTCTTCTTCCTAAAACTACTATCTCCTGTTCCTACCGAGTATTCCTTTTTGACTTGATGTTCTCTTCTACATTCAATCATTCAAGGTACATGGTCCTATGCCATTGTATATCGATTTATCTGAGACATCTGTTCAGAACGTAATTCAACGCTAAGTATCCCAATCAAGTTCCCATGCCCTTCTCGGCTTCAAATCTTAACTAGATTTCTGTTTTCATACTTATATTTCACCTATATATTCTTGTAAATATCGCAGGTTCCCAATACTGTTATTCAACCCTCAGAATGATTCCTCACCCAAATCGAACCTGTTATTCACCCTAATCATACACTCTTCCCTCAATCTAACTTTACAGAAGAGCAGGGAAGGAGTTGGTATTTCAATACAGGAATGTAGGCGATCTTCCACCTGTTGAGAACCTCAAATGTCCTACATAAATGACACCTGGATAAGTTGTAGGCAGCTATGAAAGACCTGAGAGAGCAAAAGTCATCTTCCATGGAAAACAACCTGGTCAGGATGTAGGGATATGTATGAATCAGCCTCTCTCTTATTAATGTAGAGAAGATGGACCAAACCAGGCCTGTGTGGAGAGCTGTTCCTGTGTGCCTATGGTTGATATACCATTCTAACTTGTGAAAGTGTCACAGGAAGCAGGGGCAGCCTCCATCTCATGGGACCCTTGGAGTCAACTCTTAGGACAAAGTGGTTGCCAAGGCAGTGAACTCATTCAATTCCTGAAGGAAGTGACTTACCTCACTTCCGTGGTGATCAAACTCTCTGAACTTAGATCCAGTAAGACAGGCACCCAGATCCAGTCCAAGTCCCAGTCTCAGTGGTCTCACTTGTTTTGATTTTCCAAGGATAGAGTCAATCTTTCTTGATACCTACTGATGTGGGAATGGCCAAATAACAGGAAAGCTCTCAAGAGGGGCCTTTTCTGAGCAAGCAGGTAGGGGCTCACCCCTGGCTTCTGACAAGTTCACAGAGTTGACCAAGGAGACCTAATCTCATACAGGACAGGCCATCTCAGGGGAACATAGTGTGGCCCACCAGTCAGAGGACACTCCGTATAGTCACAGACCCATTTGAGGGAAGGAGGTGCCTTTGTTGTGTGGGTGTGGTTTTTTGGTTTTTCTCATATTCTGAGAATATGTAGGAAAGGTGGTTTGTTTGGTTTGTAGTGAACTGTTTTTAATAAGTCATTTGACAAGGCGACTGTTTCTATGTCTGTGTATCGCGGTTGTAGACATTAGAAAAGAGAATGATTCAATGGATGTGTCCTGTCTGGTAGAAAGCTTCCCAGCATTCATCCTGCCCGATTTATGTATGGACTTTGGCTTGCCTTATCGATGGGCAACACCTGCTAATTTCCTAAGTTGCTGTTTTCTTCCTGAATTCTGGCCACTCTCCAGAAGAGGCTCATGGTTTTGTGTCCAAGATGTGAATCACTTCCAAGCTCTGTGACATGGCTATGTTCTGGATAGCTGAAGTGAATGGCGAGAAGCTCAGAAAACTCAGATCACTGTGACCAGAAAAGTCTCAGTGGATAAACCCTGCTTTGGGACTTTTGCTTACATATTGTTCTGTTACCCTGAATGTCAGGAAGTTCTTTGCCTCAGGCCACCCCTTTGTGAAACCTGAAGAAAACAGTTTTCAAATGGAAATGAATGGAAATCACCTGTGGCTCTTTGCTTAATTGCTTTGGAAAGGGATGTGTCTGAATCAGCCTCTTAGCTCTGTGTGAGGCTGTTGATTAAATTCTCAGCCCCTTATGGATCTAAAGAAAGATCCCATGTGTGCATCCAAAACCAAAATGGCCGAAAGTACAGTCATTGCAGATGAAGTCTTTCGCCTTCCTCTGTAAGGTTCCTGACCTCTATAAAGTGAGAATAGGGAAGATACACCAAGCCAATTGATGTCTCCTTTTGGAAAAATTGTTCCACCAATGAGAGCATCAGCAAAATTACCCCAACACTACCACAAGTCGCTGCACCAACAGATAGTTCACAATGCATACATGTTAGTTTACAATGCATACAAGTGATACATATTCCAGGCAAGTTCTGCAAGCAGTTCAGTGATGGCTATTGCAGAAGCTGTAGATTGGTTTTATCTTTGTCTTCACCAGCACTGGGTTGAAGATTGGAATTCTGGCAATAATGGCTAAAGAAAAAATTACTTACCATTCCAGAAGGCACTAAAAAACCCAATTATCTTAACAATTTACATTATCTTGAAGAGAATTATTAAATATAATGAAAAGGAAAGGTGAAAGTCAACAAACAGTTCTGCTAAACTCCTTTTTTTGTTCACATATTAAAACAATCCTCAACAGTTGTTTACCCAATTTAAATTAAACTATTTAAATCACGTGAATAAAAAAAAAATTTGGATCCATTTTTTCATGAGCGCACATCATATATGATATATGGATATATGTACATTCAAACATAAAACACAAAACACAAGTGTGCACAAATAATATAATATATACAACACATAACATAATAGTAAAGGCCTTATAACTTTTTACAGGTGAAATCACCATTGGAATGTCTAAAAACTCTATAGTCAAAAAATAGAACTGATCAGCAAAACATTAACCTAGGTCTGTATGAGCTCAAAAAAAAATAAAAAATAGAACTTCATGATGTGGGAAAGGGCAATAATAAAATAGATATTGAAAAAAGCATCCTGGTTCTGTCGCAGATGTAAGGATAGCCAAACTGGAGTTTTGGATATCAGCTGTTATGAATTTGAGCCAAATCATCTTCTTTTTGGTCTATAGAAATCACTTTAGTTAATTTCTCTGGAATCCATATTGACGGCTGTTCTTCCTGTGGAAACACACAAACAGACCCCTGACTAAAGACAATCACTGGGTCAGGACTTTAGTTAATCTCTCCAAAATCCAAATCAGCTGCTGTTCTTCCTGTGGAAACACACAAACAGACGCCCGACTCCAGACAATTACTGGGTCAACACTTTTCCATTGTCCTATTAGAATATCCTTCCAAAGTACCTTGGGCTTATGCACATTTTTTGGAAACATATGCCTTTCCACAGCACTAAGTCCTGATGAATCCAAGTTTAAAAAGTTTAGAGAAAAAAGCGTTAATTTAAGTTTATCTTTGGGGAATATATACCCCTTCTCAATTCCGTCTTTGTGCTTTAATAAGTACATTTTTATTGTTTGATGTGATCTTTCAACTATGCCTTGTCCCTGTGGATTGTATGGGATTTCTGTTATATGAGTAATGCCAAATGATGAGAGAAATTGTTTAAAAGAGTTAGAAGTGTAACCGGGGGCATTATCTGTTTTTAACTGTTTTGGAATGCCCACAGTGGCAAAATTTTGTAAGCAATGAGCTATAACATCTTTAGTTTTTTTCTCCAGCATGAAGGGAGCCCATTAAAAATCCAGAACAAATATCAACTGTAACATGCAAATATTTTAATTTTCTAAATTCTGGCAAGTGTGTGACGTCCATCTGCCAAATATGGTTAGGTATCAATCCTCTAGAATTGACTCCAAGATTAACTTGTGGTAAAAAGGTCACACAATTTTGACATTGTTTTATAATTTGTCTAGATGTTCCTTAGTTTTTTTGAAATGCTTTTGTAAAGTATAAGCATTGACATGGAACTTTTTAAGAAAATTTATTGCTTCTTCTAGTGTAAAGAAAATATGTATGTATGTCAATTGTAGTTTTATCTGCTAAATCATTGCCCAAACTAAGGGCTTTAGGCAATCCTGTATGTGCCCTGATATGTCCTATAAAGAATGGATCTTTTCTGTCCCAGATTAGACTTTGTATAGTGGAAAGCAAAGAGAAAACAGTAGAGAAAGGGGAAATCCTACCAGCATCTTCAAGGGATACTATAGCATTAACTATATACTGACTATCGGAAAATAAATTAAATACAGAATCTTTAAAAATCACAAAAGCTTGTAATACTGTACTAAGCTCTACCTTGTGAGCTGATTGTTTTGGTACTAAAAATATAAAAGTTGGATCAGGTGTAACTATTGCTGTTGTACCATTATTTAACCCATCGGTGAATATATTTGGAGCATTCATGATACGTGTTTTCTTGTCATTTTTGGAAAAATTACAGGATGCGATGACCAAAAAGACAATAAAAGATAAGATGGTAAGTGGTTATCAAATGAAACATTAGATTTACACACGATTATTGCCCAAGTATTTAACTAATTAGCTAATTCATCAATTTGATTCATAGTATATGGAGTAATAATTTTATTGGGTGAAATCCACACACACTCTTTTTTGCTGCTTTTATTCCTATGAGTATTAATTCTCCCACAGCCTCAGGATAGCAAGTAATAATAGTGTTAGAAGAATAAGATAAATGTATCCATAAAAATGGACCTTCTTTCCAAAATACTCCTGTAGAAATATTTTTTTTTGTTGTTTAGTACAATAAATAATAAATGCAAAATTATATCAACTCTATCCAAAAGCATATTTCCCATATATGTTTCAATGATTTTTTATTGCTTTTCTTGCTTCAGGCATTAACATTCTGAGTGAATTTGGATCTCATGGTCCTTTTAGGATATCAAATAAAGGTCCCAAGTCTCCTGTTGGTATACCTAGATGAGGCCTTATCCAATTTAAGTCTCCTAATAACTCTTGAAAGTCATTAATTGATTTGAGTTGATCTACTCGTATTTGAATTTTTGGTTGACTGACCATGGTTGAGGATAATAGAGCTACTAAATAATTAATTGGAAAATTTAATTGTATTTTACATATTGCTATCTCTAGGTTATAATTTTTTAATACGTTTGTAAGTGTGGCATACCATTCTAGCAATGGGTTTTTAACTTTGTGTGCTAATAATACATCATCCATATAGTGAAAAATTTGTATTTCAGGAATTTGATTTCTAAGTGGCTGGATTCCTTTGTTAACATAAATTTGACGCATAGTTGGGCTGTTAGCCATCCCTTGAGGGAGTACTTTCCACTCATATCTCTTGTCAGGACCTTCATGATTCAGTGCATGTATAGTAAATGCAAAACTTGGAATATCCTCAGGATAAATTGGAATTGAAAATAAAACGATCTTTAATATCTACAACGAAAACATACCAAGTTTTTGGCAAAGCACACAATTGAGAATCTCTGTTTGAGCAGGTCCATAATAACCATCCCATTATTAATGGCTCTTAAATCTTGCAATAATCTCCATTTACCAGATTTCTTTTTAAGGACAAAAATGAGAGTATTATGGGGGAGACACAGAAGGTTGTATATGTCCTTCCGCTAATTGTGTTTGACCAGGTCATGGGCTACTTGTATCTTTTCTTTAGTCAGGGGCACTGAGGAACCCATACTGGTCTTTCTGATTTCCAAGTAATATTATTGTCTCAGTGGCCCTTTCTGAAAATCCAACCCATATCTATCTGTTCCTTGATCTTTTTTTATTGGTGCTGCTATACCTTTGTTCTTGCTTTTCTAATCTTTTTCCTTTCCTAAATCTTGTCTAGCCATAATAGTGGGTGAATTTTGATTGATGTTATTTGTTTAATGTCAAACCTAATTGATCTAGGACATCTCATCCCCATAAATTTACGGGAAGATGTTCCAATACATATGGCTGTATAGTTCCTTCACATCCTTCAGGATCCTTCCATCTAATACCGTTGCACTTTTATGGGGATTAGTCGCCACTCCTAGGCCTCGAAGCGTTTGAGTGGCTTGTTGTAATGGCCAATGTTTTGGCCATTCTTGACGACAGATGATGCTAAGGTCTGCACCTGTATCCAGTAGCCCATTGAATTCATGTCCTTGAATATTTAGTTTTAGCATGGGGCGAGAATATAAATTTAAAGAAAGCATAGCCCAATCTACACCTGTGGAGCCTAATCCCTTGGAACCTCTTTCTACAGCATAACTGTAAAATTTATCATGTGGGCTGGGTATTATTAGTAATTGTGCTATTCTATCTCCTGGAGAAATTACTGATTATACCCTTTGGAGAACTGGCTATAATTTTTATTTCACCTTCATAATCGGGATCAATTACCCCAGGACTCATCATAAGTCCTTTTAGAGTAGAAGAGCTGCATCCCAATAATAAGCCTACTGTTCTTTTGGGAAGAGGTCGTTTCACCCCTGTGGGAATGATTTGAACTCCCATCTCTGGAGTTAGTATTGATCTGGCGGAGGCACAGATGTCCAACCCTGCGCTCCCTCTGGTTTGTCTGATGAGGGATCTGATGAACAATGTGTCGTGGGCACTACACTGATGGGGTTGCTGGTTTCCTCCAGTGCTCAATATATTTGCGGTTTCGGGCCCCAGAGCATTGGGCCCCCCTCTCCATTTTTTGGCAATGGAGCCGGATGCCTTTCTTCATGATATCGTGGATAAACACCTGGTGCTTGTTTGTTTTTTGATAATGAAGTACCCTCTATGGTGGTTTGAGAATGGTATTCATTAGCCCAATGTCTCCCTCTACGTCATCGTGGCCAAATACCCGGTATTCTAGTCCTTTGATACCTAGTTTTGTTAAACCCTCCTCCTATGGGGCAATTCCTTTTTAAAAGTCCTGTTTGTTCACAATTGTAGCATGTTCTTGGCCTGTCTTCTAAAGCCTGTTTTACTAAAGCTGCCACAATTTGCCCTTTTTCATTAATGTCTCTGGCATCTAAAGCCTGTTTTATTGCAGCTGCCACGACTTGCTCTTGTTCATTAATGTCTCTAGCAAATTTAATAAATGTGTTTAAATCTTCATGTTTCCATGGTCTAATGATACCTCTGCAGCAATGATTCGCTTGGTCATAAGCCAGTTGTTTTAATAATGTCATTGCTTGTTCTGTATTTCCAAAAACTCTGTAGCTGTTTCAATAAGCCTATCTACAAATCCAGCGTAAGATTCATTAGCTCCTTGTATTACCTTAGATAATTGACCTTGTAAACCTCCATGTCCTTGTAAAGTCTTCCATGCCCTAACTGCCTCTACAGCAATTTGTGCGTATATGCCAGGATCATATAGAATTTGTTGTTGCTGATCCTCATAAGGTCTCTTTTCTAACAACAAATCTAGATTTCTCTGAGGATAACCAGCTGCTGCATTTCGCCTAGACATCTCTTTGCAAAATTCCTCATTGGCAACCTTCCATAATAGGTATTGACCTCCATTTAGCACAGCTTTACACATATTAGCCCAATCTGCTGGCATCATGTTCAAGGTGTTAATGGATTCGACCAAGCTTACAATGAAGTGTGCTTGAGGACCATATGTTGTTACAGCCTCTTTTAGCTGCTTCACTATTTTGAAATTTAAAGCATGGTGAATTCGCTGCCCTCCTACCTCAAATACAGGGCATGTTAATACTTGAGATCCAGTCTCAGGATCCGAACTATCAACTGTTGGGGTTGGGGGCCTCCCAGCACATGGAGGTGGCCTTGTTAGTTGGACATTTACATCCTCTGGTGACAGAAAGGTGTTAGTAGCAGTCTCCTTTTTTAACTTTGCCCCTGATTGCTTTTTATGCTCTAAACTTGGTTCCTCTATCTTTGTCTGAACTGAAGGCTTTGGACTAAGCAAACCAGATATGAACGTCCACAATGGCAATGTTCCAACTGGCATAGTCCCTCGGCTGCTCTTTTCTAATCCTTTTAAATCTTCACCATGATGGTTCCATTGTGATATATTTAATGACTCCTCCTTCAAAAGCCATGGGCTACATTTTTGTATTGTATCAACAAATGCCCTGACTGTCCTTGATATTTCTGAGATGCCTCCTTTCTCTAACAATTTATTTAACACTCTTTCAGTTTGTTTTTTACTAATTTCTGGTTCCATATTTCTATTATAATACAACCCAACAAGATAACGCCAAACAAAACTGAGACAGAATGAATTAAAAAGGGAACAACAAAAAGTCATTATAGCCTTTCTATCCTCCTGACATGTGCATCCGTCCTTTATACCTATCTGTTCCTCAGACGTAAATAGTTTTTTCTCAGATGTGAGTGGTTTTTCTTCTTTCCCACTCATCTCCAGGAACAGGCAACTTAAAACAAAAGTGAAGCAAAACAAAGGAGTCATCTTAAAATGGCTACCCATCCTTTCACCTTGCCCACAGGGGCAAGCAGTTTACCTTATCACTTACCCTCAGTCGTTCCCCATGTGAGCCACCAAATGCTGCAGTCTGGCTGGGCATGATTCAGGAGCCACTTGTCAAAAAAAAAAAAAAAAACAAAAACTAACTTTATTTTTAGAACCACACACGGCAAACAAAACAACTCCTCAGGAAAAACCCTCAGAGCCCAACTGCCACTACTGGCTTCCTTGTAAAGTCTCTCTCACACACACAAGCCTCTCCACCTGCCACAATCCTACTGCTCTTGAGGCCGATTGGCTGGGTGAAGCCAAAAAAGTTCCCCAAGGAGCAGCTCCATGGTCTGAAAGGGCAGGGAAACAGCCCAATGAGCATCACCACAGAGGAGCCAATCAGCTAGAAGATGCTGAGGTCGCTGTGAGCCAATAATCAGCCGGCAGCTGGAAATTTGCTGGCAGCTGGAAGTTTGCTGGGGCCCCTTCAGCTGTGGCTCTCAACAACTTCCTGTCTCATTTCTCTGTAGCCTATTCAGCACATGTATTTTTATATGCACATATAGTATCCTATCTGTTATCACATGTACATTTTTGTGAGGTGGCTGACTTGGCAGATACAAATTATGAGAAGAGATCACTCCTCCTAAACATTGTTGGAACTGAAAATTCAAAATATGGGTGAGCTTCCTAGTAGAACAACATTATACATAAATCCATTTTCAGTGAAATAAATATTTTTGCATCTGTGGATGACATATATATTTCATGATGAATTTTGATTGGAATACACACTCTACAAATTTTTCAAAATATGAAATATATGAGTCTTATTATACACTCCTTAAAATCATTTATATTCATGTATGTGGATTTATGATCAACTTTTCACAAGATAATTCTCAGAAATATTCATCAACCTGAAATACATATTTGTTACCTAGTACTGAAAGATAACTTCAGTGGATGGTGCATACAAATCCTAATATTTCTACAGTAATACCCAGTTTAATATCAATGCAAGTAGTTTCCTATGGGACATGATGTGTATTTTCCGGTTCATTTTTATTCAACAGTGGTACATTACTATTTTCTCAGTTTATGCACATCATAGGATATATATTTCATCCACAAGTTCACAAATTTATAGGCATTTGTTTCAATTTCAATCACTTTCTGCTTCAGAACACATATATTCCTCCAGATTTTTTGACTGGTCTTTTCATGAGACTTCTTTTCAAACACATTATTTTCGATTTCCATAATCACTTTTGAAGCAAAACTCACACATTCTTCTTGATAAACCATAACCCTAATATTACCGTTAGATTTATGACTGGTTATAATGAATGTATGTATATCAATTTAAGATTTCCTTTACATTTTCAGATATTAATTAAATCAATTATTTAAAGTTGGAACCAGTTACATTATTTGTTCACAGTATGGTCTATTCATGCATTATTTCTATATTCATAGACACATGGTACACCTCTTTGTTCCCCCAATACGAATTTATACGTCTTCAAAATATTGCTCCCAGTAATGGTGGAAGAAATACTCATGTCACCTAATCTACATATACATTTTATCACAGTAACATTCTGGACACAGAAAACAAAGGTCACTCTTATGATTGTACCAAAGCCTAAAAGGAAAGTGAGCATGCATTACTAAAAACATCCATGTCCAGGTTGCCTAATGCTCTCAAATGTAAATCCTATTGTTGACTATATATTTGTTTCTTCCTAAGATTATATATTCAATCTCAAGCCTGTTGAAAATATCTCATCCTATCCCTCACTTTAAACTTTGCCTGATTTCTTAAAGTCTCTATTGACATCTGCTTTCCTACATATTTTCCCCAGTTCTCATTGTGACTGACTCTTCACATGTGCTGATATTTACATTCACTCTCTACTTGAAAACCTATTGCTAGAGAACTTTTTGTCCAAATCCTATACTCACTCTTGTTTCTAAACCTAGCAACTATCTTCCTAATCCTACGGACTTTCTTTTTTTAATTGGATGTTCTCTTCAACATTCAATCATCCAAGGTACAAGGTCCTATGGCATTGAATATCGATTTATCTGAGACATCTGGGCAGGACATAACTCAAAGCTAAGTAACCCACTCAAGGGCCCAATGCCCTTCTGGGCTTCAAATTGTACCTAGATTTCTGTTTTCATACTTGTATTTCACCTATATATTCTTGTAAATATCCCAGTCTCCCAATACCATTATTCATCCTTCAGAATGATTCCTAACCAAAATCGAATATGTTATTTACCCTAACCATAGACTTTTCCCTCAATCTAACTTTACACGTGAGCTGGGAGAGTGTGATCAGGAAAGTCTCAGTGGAGAAACCCTGCTTTGGGCCATTTGCTAACCTATTGTTCTGTTGCCCAGAATATCAGGAAGTTCTTTGCCTCAGGTCACCCCTTTGTGAAGCCTGAAGAAAGCTGTTTTCAAACAGAAATGAATGAGCATCACTTGTGGCTCTTTGGGTCAAATGAGTTCTTCAAGCCATGAAGAGGTGCTTGGGTTTTCTCATGACGCCAAATCACATAAAGAATCTATACCTATCAGTCAGTAGTAGTCAGTCAATATTGCTCCTAAAAATGGTGGAGAAATACTCATGTCAAATGATCTACATACATATATATATATATATATATATATATATTTAATCACAGAAATATTCTGGGCACAGAATTCAAAGTTCACATTTATGATTGTACCAAAGCCTAAATGGAAAGTGAACATGGATTACTAAATATATCATGTCCAGGTTGCCTAATGCTCTCAAATGTAAATCCTATTGGTGACTACATATTTGTTTCTTCCTAAGATAATATATTCAACCTCAACCCTGTTGAAAATGTCTAATCCTATCACTCACTATATACTTTGCCTGATTACCTAATGTCTCTATTTATATCTGCTTTCCTACATATTTTCCCAATTTCATCATTGTGACTGACTCTTCACATGTGCTGACATTTAAATTCATTCTCTAACTGAAAACCTATTGCTAAAGAACTTTTGTTGCAAATTCTACATGCACTCTTCTTCCTAACCCTAACTACTATCTTTCTAATCCTACTGACTATCCCTTTTTGACTGGATGTTCTTTTCTACATTCAATCATCCAAGGTACAAGGTCATATGCCATTGTATATCGATTTATCTGAGACATCTGTTCAGAAGTTAATTCAATGCTAAGTATCCCAAGCAAGGGCCCAATGCCCTTCTGGGCTTCAAATCATACTTAGATTTCTGTTTTCATGCATACATTTCACCTCTATATTGTTATAAATATCGCAGGTTCCCAATACCATTATTCACCCAGCAAAATGATTCCTAACCCAAATCGAACCTGTTATTAACCCTAACCATACAGTATTCCCTCAATCTTACTTTACAGAAAAGCAGGGAAAGAGTTGGTCTTATAATACTGGAATGTAATGGATCTTCCACCTGGTTATAACCTCAAATGTCCATGGCGAAATGATCCCTGGAGAATATGTAGGCAGCTATGAAGGACCTGAGAGAGCAAAAGGCATCTTCCATGGCAAACGGCTTGGTCAGGATAAAGGGTTGTGTCTGAATCAGCTTCTATTCTTAAAGCAGAGAACATGAGCCAACCCAGGCCTGTGTGTAGATCTGTTCCTGGGAGATTATGGTTGATATACAATTCAAACTTGTTAAAGTGTCACAGGAATTAGGGCCAGCCTCCATCTCATGGGAAGCTTGGAAGCAACGTTTGGACAAAGTGGTTGCCAAGAGAGTGACCTCATTCAGTTCCTGAAGGAGGAACTAAAAACAGTTCCATCACACTTCAGTGGTGATGGAACTCTCTGAACTTGGGATCCAGGATGCCAGGCACCCATAGCCAGTCCCAGTCCCAGTCCCAGTGGTCTCACTTGTTTGGATTTACAAAGACAGAGTCAGTCTTTCTTGGTACCTACAGATGTGAGGAAGGCCAAATGCAAGAAAGCTCTGAAGCAAAGCTTTTCCTGAGAAAGCAAGTAGAGGCTCCGCTGGCTCCTGACAACTTCACGGAGTTGGCCAAGGAGACCAGATCTAAGACAGGACAGGCCATTTCGGTGGAACATTATTGGCCCACAAGTCAGAGGACACTCCGGATAGTCACAGACCTACCTGGGCGAAGGAGGTGCCTTTTTGTTTGTGGTTATGAGTTTGTGGTCTTGTGTCATGTTCTTAGAATAGGTAGAAAAGTAGGTTTGTTTAGTTTGGAGTGGACTGTTTCTAGTAAGTCGTTTGACAAGGCGAGTGTTTCTATGTCTGTGTATCACATTGTGTCCGGGGTTGTAGACATTAAAAAAATGCATCAATGGATGTGTCCTATCTAGTAGAAAGCTTCACAGCATTTATCCAGCCAAATTGATGAATGAACTGTAGCTTGCCTTATGGATGGGCAACACCTACTATCTTTCTAAGTTCCTGTTTTCTTCCTGAATTCTGGCCACTCTCCAGAATAAGCCCATGGTTTTGTGTCCAAGATATGTACCCCCTCCAAACTCTGTAACATGGCCATGAACTGGATAGCTGAAGTGAATGGCGAGCATCTCAGAAAACTCAGATATCAGTGTGACCAGGAAAGTCTCAGTGGAGAAACCCTGCTTTGGGCCTTTTGCTTACCTATTGTTCTGTTGCACTGAATGTCAGGAAGGTCTTTGACTCAGGCCATCCCTTTGTGAAGCCTGAAGAAAACAGTTTTCAAATGGAAATGAATGGGTATACCTGTGGCTCTTTGCTTAATTGCTTTGGAAAGGGATTGTCTGAATCAGCCCCTTGGCCCTGTGTGAGGCTGTGGCTTAGATTCTCAACACCTGATGGATTTAAAGAAATTTCCCATGTGTGCATCCCAAACCAAAATGGCCAAAAGAACAGTCTTTGGGATGAAGTCTCTCGCCTTCCTCTGTAAGGTTCCTGACCTCCATCAAGTGAGAATAGTGATTCTTTGAGTGAAATGAATTTTTCCAACTTACAGAGGCTAGGCTATAGGTGCTTGGGTTTTCCATGACTCCAATTCAAATAAAGATTCTAAACCCCACGGTCAGTTGGCCTCAAATTGGAGAAGTGGACCTGAATTAATGACAGGAGTATTTGATTACTCCAGGTTCACAGCAAGTGTCCAGGCCACCCTGACTTTAGGCAAATGAGAGGAAAGGGAACATATTTTGGACACTCTCTTGGTCTGCGCACCTCATGGAAACCTCCAGCCAGTGGTTATGATGAGTGTCTATATAAAAGAAGATGAGGGCCATATGGGAGTGTTTTGGTTTTAACTGTGGTCATTTGTGTGGTGGTTGGAAGAGATGACTTTGTCCACCTGGGCTTGAACTCTGGTATGATTCCCCTTAGAGACTGAGTTTTAGAACTGACCTCAGAGAAGTATTGCAATAAATAGTGTTGCAATTTTAGGAGGCCATGCATGAGAATCGCCCTTGGAAAATGAGATCTATTCCCAGGATGGCTTTCCACAGAGATTGGGAAATCTAAGCCACGATATCCCAATATTTTATTCTTAAAGACTTTGCAGCGATAGTTGAGATTCCAAACACTCATGGACCTCACATTTTAGACCTCAATGGTCCTGGATTCATGTGACCTTTTGGCCACTCTTTGGAAAGGCTTGCCTGTGAGAGTTCTCCAGAGCTTTCATTTAAATGAGCTTCCTCACCATTTAATGGTTCCTGAATGAATTGAAACCCACAGTGCCTCAAATTTCATCTTTGAAAAA